>NC_060952.1:34292955-34387682 GCF_022045245.1 Lucilia cuprina
TTCCAAAATGTTGCAACATCGTAGTGGGAGCCCGTTATTACGTATTTATATGTATAAGTTAATAAACCAAAATCAATGTTTTATGAAAAAAGTACCAAAAATAGGTACGTGAAAATTGTACCTATTTTTGGTACCCTTAAACATCCGAATAACCAAAAAGTACTAAATTTATATTTTTATTTTTTCGTCAAGTTATGAAGGAGTCAAAAATATTGTTTGAATGTTCACTGGTTTAAAAGATACATGGGGTGCAAAAAAAGTACCAAAATACAGTTTTTACCCGTTTATTCCCTAAAGGGGCCGAAATTGAAAAAAGTACCAGACACCTGTCCGCTTATTTTTTAAATGAACGACGATAAGCTTTAAACTATTTTTGTATCTTTTCTAGTTTAGGAGATATGAGGTTACCGATTTTACCCGTTTTTACCCTTTTTTACCCCCTAAACATTCGAATTTCCAAAAATCCCGTCTTAGTGGATCTATTTGGTGGGAGACCAACCCCCTGTCTAAATTTCAGCTCTTAAGCTTTAACCGTTTAGGGTGTGCGATGATGAATCAGTCAATCAGTCAGTCAGTCAGTCAGTAACGTTAGTATTTTATATATATAGATTAATGTGTGGCAGTACAATATCAGTCATTTTTGTAAAGATTTTATTTAGAATTTGGATATATGAGCCTCCGGAACTTAATGTCTTTCCGACAACGGTTTTGAGGGGCTTGATGACACATATCGTGGCCGATTATCAAAAAATATGCAGTTATTTATTCAGAACGCCTGAAAAGGTCTTTTAACGTTTTGCTTTAGAATCAGTTAGTCGATAACCAAGTAATGGCCTACTTCCTATGGAACGAGCTTCCACCAATTTCGAATCAAAAATGTTTTTATACGACAACACCGCCATTTGTTTATTGGGAATATGAGAGCATATCTTGGGCTAATATGTGTACCTTCAACATTTGGGGTACGATACCATTTTACAATTTATTAGACTATACCCTTTTTGTCAAGACCCATCATAAATCATTCCTATTATACAACTTCCTTGAAAGTTGGTTAGAGCTTAATATTTTTCGATTAATGGAATGCCAATATATTTTCTGAATTCATTTAGATTTAAAAATATAATTTGTTGTATTCATGCATTAAAAATTCATCCATTTATGAAACCACCTCTAAATGTGTTACTTGGCAAACTATATGGGTTTCACTATATGCTTTATGGTCTGAAATTAATTTTTTTTTAAAGATTTGTTTAAAAATTAATCTGAACGAACTGAATATTGATCACGGAGTTTAATAACTAAAATTTGGCTTACTTTCACTAATTTGGGGCGCTCTAATGGCATTAATTACAAAAAAATGATAAGCGTTTATGGGAAGCTCTTATAGTTATAGCCTTCACCTTCTTGAAAGGGTATATATAAGTTTGACATTCCGTTTGTAATTTCTATAATATAATTTTCCGTCCCTATAAAGTATATATATTCTAGATCCTTATAGATAGCGGAGTCGATTAAACTATGTCCGTCTGTCTGTCTGTTGAAATCAGTTTTTAGAGGACCCCAGATATCGGCGAGATCCGAATCTGCAATAATTCTATTAGAAATGCTTTCGAGAAGATCGCTATTTAAAATCAGCAAGTTAAGATTCCTAGGAATTGTTCGGACTATCGTCCTATCAGTATTTTGTCAGTCTGTTCAAAAGTTTTGGAACTAATTATTAGGGAACAAATGTTACATCATCTAAATAGGTACTTTTTCGTACTTCGACTGGTACTTTTTTAATTTTCTATAATATTGAACCTAGAAACATGAAATTAAGCATGTAGAGCACGTTGTAAACGAGAATCTATAAAAGCGGACTTTTTGGTACATTCTACAAAAGGTATTTTTTTGAGTTTTCTATAAAATTTAACCTAGAAAAATGAAATTAAGCATGTAGAGCCCGGAGTAAATGAGAATCTATAAAAGGGGACTTTTTGGTACTTTTCCGTTCTTCAAAAGGTACTTTTTAAATTTCCTATAATATTGAACCTAGAAACATGAAATTAAGTATGTAGAGCCCGAAGTAAATGAGAATCTATAAAAGGGGACTTTTTGGTACTTTTTCGTTCTTCAAAAAGTACTTTTTGGATTTTTGTATAATATTGAACCTAGAAACATGAAATTAAGTATGTAGAGGATGGATTAAGTGAGAACCTATAAAAGAGGACTTTTGGTACTTTTTCGTTCTTCAAAAGGTACTTTTTGGATTTTTGTATAATATTGAACCTAGAAACATGAAATTAAGCATGAAGAGCCCGGAGTAAATAAGAATCTATAAAAGCAGACTTTTTGGTACAGTTTCATTCTACAAAAGGTACTTTTTGAGTTTTCTATAAAATTTAACCTAGAAACATGAAATTAAGCATGTAGAGCCCGAGTAAAAAGGGGACTTTTCGTTCATCAAAAGGTACTTTTTGAATTTTTTATAATATTGAACCTAGAAACATGAAATTAAGTATGTAGAGCCTGGATTAAGTGAGAACATATAAAAGGGGACTTTTTGAAACCTTTTCGTTCTTCAAAAGGTACTTTTTGGATTTTTGTATAATATTGAACCTAGAAACGTGAAATTAAGCATGTAGAGCCCGGAGTTAATTAGAATCTATAAAAGCAATCAGGGACTTGAGTGAATGAAAATTTAAACTGGAATATTTTCTGGTACTTTTTGAATTTTCTATAATATTGAACTTAGGAACATGAAATTAAATAAAATAGGTCCTTTGGTACTTTTTCGTACTTCACTGGTACTGGTACTTTTAGAGCTTTCTAAAATATTGAATATATAAACATAAAATTAAACATGCAGTATCCCAATCGAACGAAAATTGGTACTTTTTTGTTCTCTTACTAATACTTTTTTCTAATTTTCTGTGATATTGAGACTAGAATCATAAAATCAAACTTAAAGAGTTCTCTAAAAGGGGAATTTTTGATATTGCAGATATATATACATTTACAATAATGATATTTATTTTATTCCATTACGATGAGGGTAGCGAAGCACACTGGGTATAGCTAGTTATTAATATTTTAGATGAAAGTGCTTTCGTTTTTGTTCTTATTTTAAAAATAGTTGAACTTAAATCAAATACTCCTATTATTTTGAACAATAGATTTTGTATATAAATTTAAAAAAATATATATATATATTTTTATATAAATTGCTTCCATATTTAAAATAACGATTATAAAAATTAGAGAACAAGTTAAATAAAAAAATTATAAAAACATTTAATTAAAAATCTAAATCTTTCACTAAAAAATTTATATTCTACATTTTTCAAAATTTTCACTCCTATTATTTTGAACGCAACTGTATGTAGTAGCGATGTTAGAAGTATAAAAAATATTTTCACATAGCTCCTAGACGTTTACTGGACTAAAATATCTATCTAACAGCTTCAGCTTTTCTTGTTTTCAAGACATCTTAGGACTTTTAATTTAAAGTTTCATATTTTAGTTTAAGTCATCTCAACGCAGTTTAATCCTTTAAAATGAAGTCAATAGATAGGACTATTAGGAGGTATAGCAAATAATAAGAAGTGTATAGAAAGTATAAATTAAATTATACATTACTAACTAGTATCATCAATATTCTATTTTTTAGGATACAAAGGAAGAGCCTATTTTTTATGAAGAAATTCAAAATGAAAATGCTGATTATCAAAGTGACGCTTCGGAAGTTTCACTATACACGGAGCTTAATACAAAAAAGAAACGGTAAGATAATAATAAATGTTTAAATTACTCACTGTATATAACTTATTATGATTTTGTTTTTTCGTTATATTTGTTGGAAATAGTGGCAAAATTGAAAGAAGATTTAAATGGGAACGAGAAAGTCTTATACTTTTTATTAAACAGCTGGAAAGGTATAGAGTTTTATACGATCCTAAACACAAAGACTATTCAAAGCAACAGATTAGGTACGCTGCATATAATAAACTACTAAGAATTATGAAAAATCTTCATCCAGAAATCACTTTAACAGAAATTCGTGGTAAAATAAGATGTATACGAAATCAGTATTTAAAAGAACTGCATAGTTTAAAAAATGCACAAAAAAGAAATGAATCATATACACCAAAACTGTGGTGCTATGACTTGCTGGACAATTTATATAGAGACGTAAAACCTAAAACACCACGTTTTAAACGAAATATTGATGATATGGTAAATAATATATACACACATTTTATTAAACAATAATATTAATAATATAAATTATTTCTTGTTTATTACATTCTCAGAATGATACTAGCCAAGTATCGAACGAATCATTTAATATAGATAACACGACTAGTAACGAATTGTTAGAATTCGAAGAAATTCATCATGAAATAGAAAACGAAGAGGACTATGAAAAAGAATCTGTCAACATTGAAGCTATGGGTTTTACACAAAATAATGATACAACTATAGACTATGAGTGTGTAAATACTTTTGAATACAATACAGAAGATATACAACCGACCAAGAAAAGATGTCTGCCTAAAGACTATTGTGATAATGTAATGGATTTTAATGAAATAACTAAATTTGAAATAACAGAAAATCATATGAAACAGGAAAAAAATAAAAGAACAACAACAAACGTCGATAAAGATGCGAAATATGATTGGCTTGGCGAATTAGTTGTATCACAAATGTCAGAGATATCACGAAAATATCATACCGAATTTGCTTGGGATGTTCAATGTTTAATTCGGAAGTACATTGTAAAAAGTAAAACAGGTGATGGTGAAACATCTGCATCAAATACATCTGACGACACTACTAATACCAACTCAAAACCGAGTACATCACGGAATATTGTTCTACCACGTACTTCTAATGTTTCATTTAATCTTAGTTTTGTGTAAATTAGTATTTTTTTAATTTATCGTATTTAAGTTAAACCTTTATAAATTAGCTATTCGTTAAAGTTAATATTTGTTTAATATAACCGGACATTTCTATATTGAAATATAGTTTTTAATAAAGCATTTTCATTTAACCAAAGTTGCTAGAATAAGACATATTTTTATAACTTAAAATTAATCAAGCTAATTATGAACAACTAGCATACCCTGGGTGCTTCGCTACCCTAACTATGTTCAATATCGTAAAAATATCAAAAAGTACCATCGGAAAAACGAAAAAGTACAAAGATCTCTTTCAATAACTTCTCATTTAATAACGACCGTGTGTTCCGGTTAACCGTTATAAAGAATCCATTTTAATAATAGAAAAGTACCAAATAGTTTCCACTTCCAGTATATTATTCAGTCAAGACCATGTATGTTAAAATTAATGTTCCTAGGTTGAATATTTTAGAAAATTAAAAAGTACATTTTATGAGATAAAAAGTACTAAAAAGTTGTCACTTAAAGGATCTTATTCAATGAGGACTGTGTATGTTTAATAATCATGTGTTTTTAGTTCATATTAAAGAACATACATAGAGTATCATTTGAAGGAAGAAAAAGTACCAAAAGTGGAATAAAGTTTACCTAAGTGGAAAGTACTAATAAAAAGAGCACAATGTTTCCCCTTTTCGCTTAGAAGTATACTTTTTCGAGAATTAAGTTTACAAAATGTTCCGTATTTAAATCTACATATATATCACAGATAAAACTCAAACGATTCAAATCTGCATTCATTTATTCCAGAAAAATTGTGCTTTAAAAAACGTACCAAACAATTTACTCGAATTTGGTCCTATATAGGCCTTAGTACTCAAATTCCAAAATAATATACCAAAAGCTTATTTTGTGTGAGTAAATAAACTACTTTTTGAAATTTTGTAAAAGTTTCAAACTCATTGAGTTTGATTAAAATTTAATTTCCCGTTTTTCCCCTTTTTGGTACTTTTTTACCCAGTGAAATAGCAAAAATTTTATTTCAATAAATATTACAGAGTTAGTTCGTAATTTAATAGGAATAATTCAATAAACTGAAAAAGTTTTCTTAATGTGCTAAAAAAAAGTACCATAAATACAGTTTTCTCCCTTTTACATCCAAAAAGGACTGAATTTTAAAAAAGTACGAAACAGGTGTCTCATAATTTTGAGATATGTATCCAAAATATTTAGAAAATTTCGATTATGTTAATTAGTTTAAAAGTTATAAAGGGCTGAAAAAGGCACCAAAATCACCTTTGTAACACATTTTTACTCCTTAAAAATACGAATTTCAAAAAAGTACCAGACACCCATCTGCTCATTTTAAGAGTAGATACAGGTGCATTTACAAATTTTCTTGTATGACTAATATTATGTAAGATATTTAAGAAAACCTGTTTTACCCGTTTTTTCCCTTTTTACCCGTAAATGTGCAAATTTTTAAAAATCCCTCCTTAGTGGATCTACATAACCAAAAACACATCTACTGTCAAAATTTCATGATTCTAGGTTCAGCCGTTTGGGCAGTGCGATGATGAATCAGTCAGTCAGTAACGGTACTCTTTTATATATATAGATGCCTTTTGAAATTTTAAATATATTAACGAAGTTGGAAATTTAAAATTTAAAAAAGTGAAAAGTCAACCGTTTAAAAATTGCATAAGGTCGACTATTTATTTTTACTATAGAATCCTACTCGCAATCTCATTCATAAGTGAATGAATAATTTGTATTGTGCTAACATTTCTATGTGATTTGCAGTAAATAAAAAAGCAGAATTGTTGCAATATTTATTATCAATAGTTTGGCGTAAAAGTTTAATATTACATTTGTTTTAAAAGAAAAATAATTAAATATGCATGATTATGCACAAAATAGGTAAAAATCTTATATTTCTAACGAATACATTATTTTACATATATATAAAACTTATTTTAGCAAACAACTGTTTTGGAATCGTAAAATGCTCGAAATGTTTATAGACCTTTATAGGGAGAATACATGTTTGTACGACAAACGCCATCAAGATTATAATAATAAAATGATCAAGGAAAATGTCTTGAAAAGTATGCTAACACAAATGCGTAAATTTTTACCCACTTTGGAATTAGTGGATATACATGATAAAATCAAAGTTATTCGTGCTCAATTTAGTGAAGAGGTAACATTTGCTGATGCAGCTGGAGCTGGCTATGTTCCTCAATTGTGGTGTTTTGAGAAGTTGCAATTTTTGCGTGAACATCTAACATGTTGGCCAACAGATGATACTGTAAGTTGGAAACTTGTAGATTGTTTTACTATATTAAAAGTTTAATAATTTTCTGGCTAAAATCATGGGATAACAATTCAGGTGTTTATTACTTTCCTTTTAGGATTCAAATGAGGAAAATACTATTGCAGAAGAAAATCATTCGGAAAATAGTGATAATGAGAGTGATGACTTTCATCTATACCTTACAACAATTTTAGACAAATATAAATCTGAAACGTAAGTAAACAATACTTATTTTTCTACTATATACAGTGAATCAACTAAGGTTTTTGCCTACCTTTTTTAAGAGAATTTTGTTTTTTGTTCATAAATAAAATTCGAAAAAAACAGGTAAAAAGTAAATATATGTTTTCCAATTAAAAATAGAGATTGTGTAAAATGGGAAAAATTAGAAAAAATATTAAAATACAAATTTTGGTGCATTTGTTGTTGCATTTTATAATTATTCATCAGAATTTTCATGTCAATAAAGTATTTTGCATATTGAGAATTTCGGTTAATTTCATTGGGTTTTTCAAATTATTTTTTAATTATTTATTGTTTTATTGTTAAAAGGAAGAGTGTTAAATATTTTTCAATTGCGATTTGCAAAAATCATATTCTTGTTGGGTGAAAATGTGATGTTATTTGCTTTAAAATGTTTAAAGGATAATAATGAGGCAATTTCGATATAAAAAATTAGTTTAGATTTCTAGAACAAGTGTAAATCAATAAAATATAATTATGAAATGTTTAATCAATAACATTAAAAAATATAAAATAGAGTAATAGATGAAATGTTCCAAAGAATTATTACAAAAAACGTACTGAGTGCTCTTTCAAAATCTTTAACTGCCAAAGGGAGGCGACTTGTATCCAAGGAAAACTTTTGGACTCCTGATTTATCTTTTTCAAAATATATATAGGAACTAGGAGGAAGACTATGTTTAAATTTAGACCTCTAAACAGACATTAGGTTGATTGGCACCAATGTAAAAGGAACTGTCGTTTAGTACAGGAAAAATACCTAATTTAGATATTATAAAAAAGAGGTGGTTATCATACCGTAAAGTCAACAAAAACAATATTTTTCACCTAATACATACACTTATATATATTAAGAACCCAAATCAAGAATAACTATCTAGATCCAAATACGCCTGCTGTATCTTATTCATAAAATAAAAGAATTTAAAATATGAGGTTGAAAATCAAGATTTTAGCATTTAATAGTTCTATGTCCCCATACTTAGAGTGGCTAGGATGGTACTTAATGTTAGATTTATTGAATAAGAATCAATATTATACAATTCTAAATAAAATTTACACAATACTCCCCAAATAGATGGAATTTCCGTAATGTAGTTTTTGTTTATCAATACAAAATGAACAAAAACCCGGATTATTTTTGTTATAATATATAGATTTATACCTCACAAAACATTTGTTCTAGGTCCAAATCAATTGATTATCTAATATATCATGTATCCAATTCAAAATTACTTATTATTTTCGAAATTTAATGAAAGAAACGATAGATTTCATGTTAAGTCAAATATTGATAAATTCTCATAGGTATATAGGATAATAAATCGATTAAGAAATTTCCAAATTTAGTCGTTCCACTAATAAAATATCTAAAAAATGTTATTTTAATATATAGGATTAATAAAAATATTAAATTTTATATAATAATGCAGCAATATTAAAAAAATGAACAAAAAATAAAAAAGCAAAATACTTTATTGACCCAAAAAATTAACAATACGTTCACATTTTATCAAAAATCTCGTTAATTAATATAATAATTTTACTTTTTATAGTAGAAAATTAAAAAATAAGATATTCTTTAAAAAAAATACAACAAACAAATTGCTTTATTTTGCTAAAAAATAATTGTTCAGATAAAGTTTTTTCTTAAAATGTATAAAATTTTACATAGGCAAATTACTTAATTGATTCACTGTATGTTTATTTATAAAAAAAAAATAAAATATTTTTGTATTGCAGAAAATATAGATGGGATCCAGTTGTTACTAAGATTTTTATAAATGTCCTTGAAGGATATCAAATACTTTTGGATCCCAACTATAGTGACTTTAAACACCGAGTATTGAGAAGAAAAGCTTTATGTAAACTGCAGAAAGAAATGAAAAAAGTTGATCCAAAAATTAATATAAAACATGTTTATGATAAAATAGTACATCTACGAAGATGTTATTTAAATGAATTGGATCGTTTGAAGAAGAAGAAGCGAACAAATAACAATGAAAAATTGACTTCAAAATGGTGGTGTTTTGATATGTTGACTAAGTTATATAAGGACAGATATGGTGTGAATTCAAATTCTAATTTAAAGGAGTTATCTGTTGAGAATGATAACCAAGTAAGTGTGTTCTTTAAAAGAAGTGTGTAAGTAAAAAGCAAACATTTTTAATTATATCTCTAGATAGGGAATAATATGTCCTCTAAACAGCAAGCGAAAGAAACTTCTAATAATGATCACATAGAATTATTGGAATTTGAAGAAGTTCAACAAGTTTTCGATGGTGATCAAGAAATGCAAACGGTATTAATTATGGACACTAAAAACACACAAAACACCATGGAATATGAATGTGTAAATATTTCCGTGGGTGACGAATCAGAAAACAAACAACCCACAACAACAAGCTGTATTAACGAAGAGTATTGTGATTATGATGAAACAGATCTAAACGTAACAAACATGGTGGAGTATGAATGTGCAAATACATCTATAACTGACGATACAAAAAACATAGAACTACCAACAACAAACAGTATTGACTCCGATAATATAACAGAATTTAAAGTAACTGAAATATCTGCCATCAACAAATATAGCCCGAAATCAAAGAATAAAGCAATAAATGTAAAAACTGATATGATAGGTGTATCTCTAGGTAATTTAGTTACAACAAAATTGAAAGAAATCTCACCAAAATATCATGCCGATTTCGCCTGGGATGTACAATGTCTAGTACGTAAATATATTTTGAAAAGTAGAGAGCAAACAACTGAAGAAACCTCTTCAGCATCAATATCTGTCAATAATAAACAAAAACCAACTGTAATTAATGTAAGTTTTGTGTAAATCATAGAATTAAGAACGCACAAGTTGTTTTAAATTAAATTAATTAAAATTTTTAATAAATAAGTTAATTGTTTCTTTTAGAAAAGTTTAAGTTTTATAAAATAATATGAAAATTATTGAAAATTGCATTTTTATTTACATAATCATAAATCTCTCGTTACGCAGTGTGAAAAAATTATAAAAAATAAATGTACATATACAAGGGTTGTCATTCGAATAATCGAGAAAAAATAAAAATTTCAAAAAGTATGAAAATATAGCCGACCTACACCATGTTAAAAATCGAAACATGGCCGACCATACCTATACCATGTTAAAAATTTGTGCTGTATGTCGTAAATTTATATTATTAATTTGTTTTTGCTGCAAATTTTATTTTAAAAATTTTTATGACATACAACGATACGACATAAATTATAATTAGATATAAATTGAATAATTTGAGTTTTTGGAAGATTCAAATAAGACTCCGAAGTACACAGTACTTTTGAAGATCTAATAGTATGATCTCTCAAAGAAATCTCTATATTTCATATAAAAAGGCTCCAGTTAATATTCAAACAATTTATGAATACCATTATTTATAAAAGCATATAATATCAATACTTTTCAAACTACATAACTGGCCACTCTAAAATACGATATACGTGTTATCAATTCACTTGTGTTGGCAACAACTTGTCCTAACAAGAAGAAGAAACTTGCTTTCAATTGTTTATTATTGACGGAAACTATTTCATTGTGAAAAATTATACGAAAAATCAATATTGCCCTCGACGACAATATTGCCCTCAGCCAATAATGTCCGATAAACAATTTACTAAACGGTAAGTTTTTAAAATAAAAATATTAATAAGTATACTTGTTTTAGATAGCAGTTATTTTATTATATAGCAAATGGCTTTTTTGGACAAGGGATATGATAGAGAAATTCATAGAACTTCTAAAGGAACATGAATGTTTATACAACAATAAAAACAAATTCTACTATAATCGTCACATTAAGGACGAAATATGTGAATATATTCTACATGAAATGCAAAAGGATAAACCGGCTATACAAATTGGTGATATACGGCGAAAGATGAAAGTATTACGCACTCAATATGCTCGTGAAAATCGTATGTTGTCATTGGCACGAGTCCATGGGAAAGTGTATGAACCGAAGTTGTGGTGCTATCATAAGTTATCATTTCTGGAGAAGCATACAACATGCGTTACGTCAATAAATAATAAGGAAGCTGTAAGTTATTTTATTATTATTTTATAATATGCAGTTAAACTAATCTAGATAGATAGATAGATAGATAGATAGATAGATAGATAGATAGATAGATAGATAGATAGATAGATAAATATGTAAATAAATAAATAAATAAATAAATAAATAAATAGATAGATAGATAGATAGATACATAGATAGATAGATAGATAGATAGATAGATAGATAGATAGATAGATAGATAGATAGATAGATAGATAGATAGATAGATAGATAGATAGATACATAGATAAATAGATAGATAGATAGATAGATAGATAGATAGATAGATAGATAGATAGATAGATAGATAGATAGATAGATAGATAGATAGATAGATAGATAAATAGATGGATGGATGGTTGGATGGATATAAACCTCATGTTTTTCTAGCATAATTTTATTTATTATCGGTTATTTTTATATTTTTTTTACGAGTTTATTAATAACTGTTTCGTTTTTAGCCCACATCTCATGACGAGACCAATACTTTTTCCGATGAAGAAACATTTAATTACGACGACAACGAAGATAATTCTTTGCTAATGGAAATTTATAAAAAGGAAGATGTGCTTAATGTCGATGACACTCAATACGAAGAGGCTTCTAAAACCAATGAAACTATTTATGAAGAGAATAAGACAACGCCAAAAACCGAAAACGTAGAGATTAATGATAATGATAATAATAGTAATAAGAAGACAAGTGGAAAATATGATTGGGTTGGAGATTTAGTTGTGTCTCAAATGGAAGATATCGATGAAGCACAGCGTGGAGATTTTGTATGGGATATACAGTGTGTGGTAAGAAAGTATCTAATGAAATCAAAAGTTACCAGAGAACAGGCGTCTAAGTCTAGTAAATCAAACGAAAGTGAGGAAACAGCTACAACAACGAAAGATGTTACATTTCATAAGGGTTCGAATATATCGGTAAATGTTAATTTTTTATAAACTAATTGTACTTATGTAGGTATTTTTACCTAATAACAATACGGTGTGATAAAAATTTCGAAAAGTGAATGAATTTGTATAAACTTTAGGTGTTATTCTACAATTTGTGGGCCTAGTAGGGTATGTAAATACCTTTTAAATATTAGAAAAGTTGATGTTTCTCTATCCATCTCAAAAAAAAAAAAAAAAAAACAAATTAGAGTGCTATATTCGGCTGTGCCGAATCTTAAATACCCTCCACCAGCTAATTCTATGTTATTACTTTTCTAATTGATCAAATATTTGTAGAAATAAGTTTTCTCATGTCTTTAATAGAAAAAAATCCCAAAAGTTAAATCTATTACAATTCCAAGCGCTTTTAGGGGCTAGACCTAGTATAGGAGAAATAGAAGTATACAAAACTAACTAATATTTTTGGCAAATTATGTATCAATAGCTTAATTTGGTAATATGTAATGTGCGTTTAAGAGATTTTCGTAAAAGGACTTTGTATGGGAGCTATGACCAATTATGGACCGATCGGAATAGATGTGGTAATATTTCTTTATGTGAGAACAATGCTTGCACCAAATTTTATATGGATATTTTAATTTAATAATAAGTTATGTGCATTTAAATGATTTTTGGGAGGGGACCTTGTATGGGAGCTATGACCAAATATGGACCGATCAAAAAAATCTTTCATTGTAATATTTCTGTATATAAGAGCAACACTTGTACAAAATTTTATATCGATATCTTAATTTAGTAATGAGTTATGCGCGTTAAAGTGATTTTCGGGAGGGGACCTTGTATGGAAGCTATGACCAATTATGGACCCATCCAAAAAATTTTTCCTCTGAATAAACTTTATTGTCATAAAATTTTATTTTCTAAAATTTGGTGAAGACATCGACATTACAACGGAAGTTATTAACAAAAAACCAAATTTCCGGGAATATGTAATTTTGTATGGGAGGTATATGAAATTGTGGACCGATTCTGGCGATTTTACGCAGAGATTAAGCTCTTGTGTGGAAACGAATGTATGCCAATTTTTATGGAATTATCTTGCATAGTTTTCGCGAAAATTACATCAGAATGTGTAAAAAATGCTCATTTTTTCGAGGTTGTTTCAAATTTTGATTCATAACTTTTCCCGTTGTGCACCGATTTTGCCCATTTTCAATATCAAACAACTTAGGAAAACAAAGAACATTTTGGGTGAATTTGGTTAAATTCTATTGTTTCGTTTTATCGTGATCGTGTTTTACACAGACAGACGGACAGACGGACATAGCTAAATCGACTCAGAATTTGATAAGGACCCAGAATATATTTGTTGGGTCTCAGATGAATATTTCTTGGTGTTACACACGGAATGACAAAGTTATATATACCCTCTATCATCACTGATGGTGGTGGAGGGTATAAAAATTGGGAAATTTTAATAGTTTTTTAGAGATCAATTTTGATTAAATATGTTAAGCTAATCTACTCAAAGGGATATTGAAATCGCACTTGGTGCCATGCTGGGCAGTTCTTGAAGCTACTCTTATTAAGTGTTAAGAGTGTCGTGCAAAGAAAAAAAGTAAATAATTAAACACTTTAGTATTTATGTATTTTTTTTTAATTTTATTATAATAAATTATTTAATATCAAATAGCATCATCATACCCTTACATAAAATAAGAAAAATTATAAAATAAACAAATAATTACAACAATATAAAATAAAGTTTAAACTACATACTTGTAGTTAAAAAATTAATTAAAAAAACAAAAATGGAATGATAATGTTGTTGTTAACCATAATAAGAATTACAAATAATAAGAATTACAAATAAAAATATTAAATAAAATCATATTTCAATTGAATTTAATAACTAAAAGATAGTGAAATAAAACAATACTACTAAAGTTCTAAAGTTAAAATGTTCCTCATAAAGTGTAAGTTCAATATTGACTTTTTTTTTGCATTGTAGACTTTTTTAATTTGATTAATTTATACAATTCTTACACACACATAAATTAGACTTTTGTTTATAAGTAATTATAATAATAGATTAAATAGTAGTATGATTTAAAGTTTATGACTCCATGCATAAACTTCTGGTACAGATGATGAATACGATAGATCATACATTTGCGATTTAATGAAGTCACGTTTATTTTCTGGTTCAGGACGTACAGTTGCCAAACCTGTAAAATTAAGATTGAAGAAGTTATGTTATAGATAGTGAATATACATAGATAATTTAAAGCTTTTTACACTTACCATTTTTGTAGGCGTATTCCATAATATATGCAGCAATTTCAATGGAACATTCGGTAATTTTGCTTAGTGGTGGATATAGACTGCCTTTGGCCAAATCTTCGGGTTCGCATAGGTCTGCCAAGCGTTCAGCTGACATTAGGAACACTTCTTCCGGTATGGTTAACATACCGGCACAGAGAACACCCAAAGCAACACCAGGGAATATATACGAATTATTACCCTGACCGGGATAGAATGTTTTGCCGTTATATTCCACGGGATCAAAAGGAGAACCGGAGGCAAAAATACATTTGCCTTTGGTGTAGGTGTAAGCCTGTTCAGCTGTACATTCGGCTTTGCTGGTCGGATTAGATAGAGCAAATATTATGGGCATATCATTGAATTCGGCCATCATTTCAAGTATCTCCTTGGTGAATGCACCGCCAATGGCAGCTGCACCAATGAGTACGGAAGGTTTTAGCTTCTCAACAGCCTCAGCCAGAGTATTGATTGGTTCATAGTCTTGGGCAAAGTGTAGCTTGTGCTCGCTAAGACCACCGGCTGGACGATTTTTAACAATCAAGCCCTTACTATCAACCATCCAAATGCGTTCTTTAGCTTCGGCTTCCGAAAGTCCTTCTTTCATTAAAGCCATTAAACATAAATTGGCAATACCCAAAGCCGCCTCTCCAGCTCCGAGGAATAAAATTTTGTTCTCTTTTAATTGAGTGTTCTTGATTTTCAGTGAAGCCAACAGACCTCCCACAGCTACAGAGGCAGTACCCTGAATGTCATCGTTAAAAGTACAATAATCGTGACGATACTTTTCCAACAAACGGAAAGCATTAGCATTGGCAAAATCTTCGAATTGTATTAAACAATTTTGTCCAAAACGACGTACAGCCGAGGTCATAAATTCCTCAATGAATTCATCATATTCTGGACCGGTGACACGCTTTTGTCTCAAACCAATATATAGAGGATCATTTAAGATACTCTCGGTGTTTGTGCCAACATCCAAAGTAATGGGTAGACATTGGTGTGGTTTGATGCCCGCCAAAGCGGTATAAAGTGATAGTTTACCCACAGGAATACCCATGCCATTGGCACCCAAATCACCTAAACCCAAAATACGCTCACCATCGGTAACAACAATAGCACGTACATCTGTTTCGGGCCAGTTCTGTAATCATCATAATACAATATTGATTATTCTCTATAACAAAATGTTTCTTAAATTAAAACTTACCTTTAAAACATCATATACATGTCCTTTATCATTAATTGTTATATACATGCCCTTGGGATATTGAAAGATTAAACTGAATTTTTGACAGGCTAATCCTACTGTGGGCGTATAGACTAAAGGCATCATTTTAGCAACATCAGATGATAGAACTTTATAGAATAAACGTTCATTACGTTCGGCCAAGTTATTCAAATACATATATTTGTCCAGATCATTTTCCAAACGGTCGAGCAACAATAAACTGTGCTGAAC
The DNA here is from genome assembly GCF_022045245.1 of Lucilia cuprina. Taxonomy (NCBI): domain Eukaryota; kingdom Metazoa; phylum Arthropoda; class Insecta; order Diptera; family Calliphoridae; genus Lucilia; species Lucilia cuprina. Next base: position 34,309,200 of record NC_060952.1, read on the forward strand.
TTGTTCATCTTCGGTTTTAACTCTGGCTGGCAAAAGGCCTTGTATGCCTAAGATTTGACGTTCTTCAAGGGAAAATGCAAGACCCTATAAAAAAAAAACATTTTAAATAGAATAGATATGTTATTAATTATACATTATTTGTGAAAAATTATTTTAAATAGAAAAAATGTTATTAATTACAATTTATTTGTGAAAAATGTATTACTATTTATTTAAATGACCTTTAATATTATTTTCTAACATAATTTTATTTATTATCGACGTTTATATATATTTATGTATATCATTAATCGTAGCTATAAATCATGGAATTAAGATACTTTCACAACAATTTATAAACAAAATTAAAAAAAAACATTGCTCTTAATAGATCATTTAAAGGTCATGATAATAATTTAGTGGTGGTGTAGGCTAGACTAGTATTAATTACATTATTCGCCAGTATTTGATCTGTCAGTATTTATAGCTTTACTAGCATACCCTGGGTGCTTCGCTACCCCAACTTAAATTAAATACATACAAAATTTTGTTTACTTTTATTGAAAATTAAAATTGATTAAAAATTTTTTTTAATTTTTCAGTTTTATACGTTCAATATCAGTTTTATACGTTAGTAAGAAGCTTGTATTTTTAGTTTCATTCATTTAGCTTCCACATTATGGACAATTTCGAAAGTACTATATGAAAAAAAGTACTATAAAATATCTCTAATAGATTATCATTTAATCAAAAATATCATGTTTTGGTTCAATATTCAATATTATATACAATACAAAAAATATAATTTTAATGAATGAAAAAGTACCAAAAGTCCCTTTCAGTAGATACTCATTCACTAAGGTTCATACATTTTAAATTTTATTTTTAATATCTCTGTTCAATATCGCAAAAATATCCAAAAATACCATAGGAAAAAAGGAAAAGTACAAAAATCTCTCTTAATAAATTCTCATTTAATAAGGGCCGTGTGTTCCGGTTAACCATTATAAAGAATCTAAAAGGTAGCATTTGAAGAATAAAAAAGTACCAAATAGTTCCTACTTACAGAATATTATTCAGTCAAGACCATATATGTTAAAATTAATGTTCCTAGGTTGAACAATTTAAAAAATAAAAAAGTACCATTTATGAGAAAAAAAGTACTAAAAAGTTCTTTCTTAAAGAATCTTATTCCATGAGGTGTTTTGAATTAATATTAAAGAACATACAAAGAGTATCATTTGAAGAAAGAAAAAGTACCAAAAGTGGAATAAAATTTAGTACTAATAAAGAATGCAATTTGAAATATACTTTTTCAAGAATTAAGTTTAAAAAAAGTTCCGTATTTAAATCTACATATCACAAATAAAACTCAAACGATTTAAATCTGCATTCAATTGTTCCAGAAAATAGTGCTTTCAAAAAGGTACCAAACAATTTACTCGAATTTGATCCTATATAGGCCTTAGTACTCGAATTCCAAAATAGTATACCAACAGCTTATTTTGTGTGAGTAAATAAAATATTTTTTCAAATTTTATGAAAATTGGCTTAATGAGTTTGAATAAAATTAAACTTCCCTTTTTTCCCCTTTTTGGTACTTTATTCCCTGCTGAAATAGCAAACATTTTATTACAATAAATATTAAAGAGTTAGTCCGTAATTTAATAGGAGTAATTCAATAAACAGAAAAAGTTTTCTTAATGTGCTAAAAAAAAAGTACCATAAATACAGTTTTCTCCCTTTTACACCCAAAAAGTACTGAATTTTAAAAAAGTAAGAAACAGGTGTCTCATAATTTTTAGAGATGTATCTAAAATATTTATAAAAATTGTATTATGTTAATTAGTTCAAAAGTTATAAGGGGCCAAAAAAGGTACCAAAATCACCTTTGTTACACATTTTTACCCCTTAAATGTACGAATTTGAAAAAAGTACCAGACACCCATCTGCTCATTTTAAGAGTAGATACAGGTGCATTTAGAATTTTTCTTGTATCACTAATTTTGTGTAAGATAATTAAGAAAACCTGTTTTACCCGTAAATGTGCAAATTTCCAAAAATCCCTCCTTAGTGGATCTACATAACCAAAAACACATTTACTCTCAAAATTTCATGATTTTAGGTTCAGACGTTTGGGCTGTGCGATGATGAATCAGTCAGTCAGTAATGCTACTCTTCTTTTATATATATAGATCTATTACATAGTAATCCATGAACTTTTATATTGTATTTGACTAGTCTATCAACTGTTCTATGGAAACGACTATGGAATGGACTATGGGCTATGTCTATAGACTATTAAATAAAGTATTTAGGAGAAAATTATAATTCAGAATAGAACTATTATTTAAGGCGAATGTAACATTACAGGACTGGCACCTTAATCTTGTGAAAGTCCAATCTGTCTATTTTAAAATAATGCCATGATCGGCAACTCATAGCCCACACTAGGGGCTATGTTTTGATCTAGTCTATAGACTAATAAATATAGTTTTTAGCAGAAAATCCAAAATAGAACTACTGTTTAAGCCGAATGTAGAACTGGGCAATTGCAGGATAGGCACCTTAATCATGTTGTGTGAAAGTTCAATCTGTCGACTTTAAAATAAAGCCACTATCGGCAACTCATAGCCCACACTAGTGGGCTATGTCAGGATCTAGTCTATAGACTACTAAATATAGTTTTTAGCAGAAATTTATAATTCAGAATAGAACTACTATTAAAGGCGAAAGTAGAACTGGGCAATTACAATCACCTTAATCATGTCGTGTGAAAGATCGATCTGTAGACTTTAAAATCTTCATTAGTCTTCTATATATTTTAACTTAAAGATGATAAATTTAAACAACTAAGATGTCTTCTCGTTGTTATAAAGAGTAATTACTTTTACAGTTTTTTTAAGAGACAATATCCCAAAAATCTAATATGTTCCGAAAATTTATAAAAGTTTACTTTGGTCCCTGGTTTAAAAATTTGTTGAACTGTGCTTGTTTCTGTTTGATTGGTTATTTTTAAATTGGCCTGTTTATAAAATATCTAATACTAGTTATTGCAAATTGATTTATTTACGGTCATTATCAATAAATTTGGCAAAACGTGGCAACAACAAAATTTTATTAGAAATATACAAAATAATGTTTTTATACAGCAAAATAACATATGACTATGATCACGTATAACGAATGGGGGATTTTAGTAATTAAATTTTTTGTTAATACTTTTTTTATAAAAAAAAATTGCAAAAAACTATATTTTACCATTTATTTAATAAATAGATATGTATTGTATTCAACAAAATTATTACAAATTTAGTTTATCATGCAAAAATTTATTTAATTTTTCGTGTAACATTTGCACGATTTTTATATGTATAAATAATATTTGTAATTTAATTTGTTTCTAAATATAATTTATTTAAATACAAATTATAATAATCATAAGTTATGACTTAACATACGATCATTATGTACGTATTAATACTTAGAAATATTTTTTAATTTTGAGCACTATTCCGTATGGAATGTTTAAAAATAATAATTTATTTTTATTTTAATTAATCATACGATCAGTTGTTTTTATGATGTTTGTAAAAACATACTTTTATTATAAAAAAAAAAAAACTATTGTTTTTATAAGTTTTAAATTGGCCCTGACATTGGTATGCTAAAGTTATTTTTTTTACTCTGGCACAAGCCCGTTTATCGCATGATTTATTGACCAAAATAAAAAGTTTTCAATATCACTATTACTAAGCAAATAGTTAAAAACAACAAGTATGAATGTATAGTCGGGCGTAGCCGACCATATGATACCCCACACCAGTCAGTATGTATGTTAAAAATGAGGATTATTTAAAAAAATAAAGCATTTGGTTTGTTTTTTAACTTTATTTCGGAATATTTTTACTTTTTTTGGCAAAAAAAAAAGAGATTTTTTTTAGCGGGCTCAAAGGGGAGTAGGGCAAAATATGACCCTATCCTTAAAAATGTTGGTAGGGGGAGTTAAGTCTTCTTCAATATTATTTATGTAGAATTTAAAAGTGTTATTAGTGTTTGTAAGTGAATTTTGACCTTTAAGTCATTTCCTGAAGGGGGGTTTGTATGGGGGATAGTGTCAAATGAAGCCCGATCATTACAAAAATCGGTAGTGTCATTTAAAGTTCTATAAAACTAAGTTTTGTCGACTTTTGTTAACATAATAGATCATTTAAATTAATTATAAGCCAAAAGGCCCTATTTGGGGGGTACGGTTGTATGGAGGCTAGTCGAAATAATGGACCGATTTTAACCATTTCGTCCTTGGGCCAAGAGAAACATGTGTGCCAAATTTCATCCAATTATCTTGAAAATTGCGCACAAAGTTTACATGGACAGCCAGTCAGACGGACGGACGGACATAGCTTAATCGACTCAGAAAATGATTCTAAGCCGATTGGTATACTTTAAGGTGGGTATAGGACGAATATTTTTGTATGTTACAAACATCAGCACAAACCCAATATACCCTCCCCACTAAAGTGGTGTAGGGTATAAAAAGCGAAACAGTTTTTTGGCAATGATGATCTTTCTCTCTCATTTGAAATAAAATATTTTATTTTCTAAAATCGTAGTAGTGTGAAAATGGTGTTAAAAGGAAAGTATTTTAAGTCTCTGCTAATTGATGATTAAAAAGTAAAGTTTTGTTTTGAAATCAACACATATGTATGTACAAAAAAAGAGGAAATATCAAAATGGCCATGACATTAACTCATAGATCTTTAAGATCATTAAATATTTCAACAACAATTTTAATGCAATATTAAATAAAATATGATCATTGATGTCTGTGAGCTGACGGTCATATAAAAATTTCATAACCAAAACAACAGCATTAACATGGTCATAATGATATTAAAAACACTATTGTATACAAAATTGTAGGTTTTTAAAGTTAAATAACTACCGTTAACTCAAAAAAACACAATCATTAATCGCCTTTGATTTATAGATTTTAACCACTAAATTTTATAAGTTAAAAACGAAGTAATATAGAGAATTTTGATTGATAAATAAACATTCAATAACCTATAGTTTATATAAAAAATTATGATAAATTTTTTGCTCTTAAAATCGTTCTATGTACGTTTTTCTGTTTACATCTATAACTATTTGTTTATATAGCGGCTTGTCTTCATATTTATTTAACAGAATTTTGTTTAACTTTTTTAACTAAATAAATAAAAATATTTGTTTATAACAAAATGCTCTTTATTTCTTTATTAGCATTTTATTTTAATCTCTTTTAGTATATTTTTTTAAAATAATCTCTTGGTTGTTTGTACGGTGGGGGGAAGTACCGCTATTATGTTATTCAAATGACACACATATTCATGTATGTTTGTACATATGTACGTACGTCATCTCTCGTACACTCTTCAAATTGTCTGTGTACTCACAATGATTTTTATTTTTCTTTTGTGAGTCAAATGTATATTTTAGTTTCTTTTTAAAAAATTCATCAAACATGACGAAATTTGCACATTTGTTAGATAAAAAAAAACTAAACTCATGATATTTTTTTGTTATTATTATGAAAAGTAGGTATTTGTTTGCGGAATGACTTTGACATTTATCATTTAGCAAACACTCAGCGAATTTTTGTTGTAAAATTTTTTCATTATGATAAAATATCCCAGCGGTTCGACAAAGAGTCAATGCATACGAAAAAGACAGTAATTTCCACTAATAGTTAACCACCTGGATGATCGTAATTCGTATGTTTTGGGTCATTCGTCACGAATGCATACGAAATGAAGACAGTCGTCATTTTAGTGTCCCCTTTGTAAGCGAGAGCGGAGGCAATAGTTTCTTTACTGTATCTTTGAAGGGTGTAGAGTGACGATTGACTTCCTCGAAAGATAGCCCATGTTAAAATGGTCGGTCACCTGGGTAGTCAGGTGGCTAGGGGCCACCACAAGTGGTAGGTTAAGTGGTCAGTTCGGGACTGTCCCGTCGAACTGCTGGGATTATTTAAAGTATACATATATACTAAACACACTCTACTCGAACAGTTTTTAATCAATGGTTTTTCTAGGAATTTGACGCCTTTGGAACTAGTTCTAGGTAAGCTTTACTTCATCTTTTCATATAAGTTTGTTAAGATTGGAGTATAACAAAAACAAAAATTGAAAAAGTCAAAGCTTTAGAATACGATATCTGGAAAAACTGATATGTGAAATTTTGGTCCAGTTACACAAGGCGACAATTTTTAACTCAAATACCAGTGTGTACTTTTTTACACTTTCCATTTTTGGACATATTTAAGAGAAGGCCTTTTTGTAGAAATTCTAGACTACAATCTGTTCTATCATCCGTGTGTTCTAATGAAGTACCCAGCAGTTCGACGGGGCAGTCCCGAACTGACCACTTAACCTACCACTTGTGGTGGCCCCTAGCCACCTCACTATCCAGGTGACCGACCATTTTAACATGGGCTTGTCCTACGAGGAAGTCAATCGTCACTCTACACCCTTCGAAGAGACAGTAAAGAGACGATTGCCTCCGCTCTCGCTTACAAAGGGGACACTAAAGTGACGACTGTCTTAATTCTCGATTACAAAGGGTACATTCGTGACGAATGACCCAAAACATACGAATTACGATCATCCAGGTGGTTAACTGGTTAATTAGTGGAAATTACTGTCTTTTTCATATGCATTGACTCTTTGTCGAACTGCTGGGTAGTGTACCAATGAACTAGTTCCTGAAACTCCATAAAAATACTTTAGAATAACAAGAATGTTCTACAGTATGAGTGCTAGGCGTAATGGATACTGGTAATGCCTTCTAAGTGTAGTGTAGTTCTGAGTAGTTCTGAGTGCATTTGTTCTAGAATTAGTTATTTCAGAAAAAACGTTTAATCAGTGATAAAATACTATTTTTTCGAGGAAAACTTCTTAGAAATACTTAAAAATCTCAAATAATATTCGACGAAACTTGCTCCTAAAGTAATGGCGACATCACAAGTTTCAAAGTTGAAGTGATTCTATATGCACTTGTTGAAGAAGTGGTTATTTTGAAACAAGATTCAAAATTTTTTTATTAAACAATCACAATTTAATTTGACATAGAGTATGAAGTTAAAATGTGTATCCCGAATACAATATGTTTCGACAATTATTCTTTCGAATCGAAACTCAGAGTAATCCTCCCAACATTTCCTTCTAAAATTTTCGCAGTTTAATATTTTCGCAGTGTATTTACAATTGTTATACACATTTTTTTATATCGATTTTCTCTAACAAAACGTGCCTGAGGTTTTTCTATATAATATTTGAAAAATATATATGGATGTTTGTATATAGCATTTGCTTATATCGATTAAATTATGATGAGTTGTTTTGTTTTATTGTTCTCTCAAGTAATAATTAAGATACTACAATATATACAAACAAATGAACATTTGAGTTCTACGTGATGATGACCTTGAATAAATGACCGAGTGTGGAAAAATACAGGAATTAAATTATGGATATACGATACTGTATTAACAGAGCTACCAGAAGTCATAGTAAATGTTATAGAAACAATTTTAATAAAATTATATTAATCAACTTTTTTTTCCAAAAAATTAAAGTTAAATATATTCGTAACTTTAAATTTTAACACAAAAAAAAAATATTTTAAAATTTCCGATTTATTAAAGTTTGAAAATAATTAAATATTTCAGAATATATATAGCTGAAATTTAATTATTGAATTGAAATTTTACTTTATAGTATTAAAAATTAACAAATAATTTTAAAATCCTATTCTTCAGATAGTTTAAATATTGAATACTCAACAACGTCAGTTATTTTGAAAATTTCCAGAGAACATTGTTTTTTTTTCTAAATTATCGGCAACACTCAGTATTTAACAAACTCCATTTGTTTATGATCATATAAATAGCTCACTTAGGTTTAAATTTTTTTTAAAGTGTTTACTATTGTTGTGTGATTTTGATATGACGATAAAGAATTTTATAAATGACATGATTGTTATTACTTTTTTTTAAATATGTTATTAAATAATTTCGAATTTTAAGTGTGTTTGTAGATAAAATAGTTTAGATTTGAGATATTTTTGATAAGACCCATTAATCTTTATAATTTTGAGTGTTTTTGTTTCTCATTTCAAAAAAAAAATGTTGTTTACAGATTAAAATTTTCCCATGAAATTGAACCGTTTGTGAATTTGAAAATTATTCAATATTAATATCGATTATTAGAAATTTGGATTATGTCTGCTATAGTTCTACATATTTGGGACACTGTGATTATTTTGAGTATCTAATAGACAAGCTTAGCAAGGTTTAAGGTTGGTTTTCCTGTTGTTTCCAAATATAGAAATTAATTTTGAAAGATTTTTGAAATTTTTATTAAAAATTTTCAAACTTAATTAATATTTAGTTCTAATTATGATAATCATCCCTATCGCCAATAGAAGTGATAATTTTGTTCCCCTGAAATTTTTATTTCCCTCGAAGGAAAAATTGCTATCGTGAACTTGTTGTGAACAATTCATTCACAATAGTTGATTTTGTATGGAACAGCTGTTCAATGTTTACAAAGTTCCATTTCACAAATGGGGATTTTTTTCACGACAAAAATGTTAGTAAACGAAACAAGTATGAATTTATAGTCGGACATTGCCGACCATATGTTACCCTTCACCAGTCAGTATGTTAAAATTTTGATTTTTTTTTAAATAAAGCATTTAATTTGTTTTATTGTGGAATATTTTTACTTATTGTTGACAAAAAAAGAGATTTTCTGCAAGAGGGCTCATAGGGGAGAAGGGGTAAATATGGGCCTATCCTTATAAATTTTGGTAGATGAATTAACGTCTACTACAAAGTCATTTATGTAGATTTTAATCGTTTTATAAGTAATTAAAAGTTAATTTTGACCTTCAAGTCATATTCTGAAAGGGAGTCTGTAGGGGGGCTAGGGTCAAATGAGGCGCGATCACAATAAAAATTAGTATCGTCAATTATTGTTCCATAAAACTAATTTTTGCTGATTTTCGTTGACACTATAAAACATTTAACGTACTTATGAGCCTTAAGGCCGGATTTGGGGGTACGATTGTATGGGGGCTAGGAGAAATAGTGGACCGATTTTAACCATTTTCAATAGCGATCGTCATTGAACCAAAAAAGAGTATGTGTAAAATTTCATCAAATTATCTTGAAAATTGCGACCTGTAGCGTGCGCACAAGGTTTACATGGACACACACACACAGACGGACGGACAGGCGGACATAGCTAAATCGACTCAGAAAGTGATTCTGAGGCGATTGGTATACTTTAAGGTGGGTCTAGGGCCAATATTTTTGGGTGTTACAAACTTCAGCATAAACGCAAAATACCCTCCCCCACTATAGTGGTGTAGGTTATAAAAACTGGTTGACCTAAAGTCAAATGGAAAAATTTCCGACCTATGACAAGTTCTACTCTAATGAATTACTGTTGATACACATAATTAAGTTGGGGATATTTTAAAGTTCGAAAAATTTGAATCCAAACTTTGTAATACAACATTTTGAATTTTAAAACAATCACCGTCGTGCTCATTTACACAAAGTTCACTAAAGTCATGAATAAAACTTTTAATTAATTGTAATACACATTTAAATATGTTACTTTTTTCGTTTCTTTTTTTCCGTCATTAAAACATTTTAACCCTTAACAGAAGCGTCATAAATTATTCATCAAAAGCTTAAAAAACATATATGTGTATCCTTAAGATTTTCAAAGCTTTTTTTCACACTATTTATGATTTAAAAAGCTTTTTTTGCAAACACGACAAAATGGAAAAAAAATCTTAATAATAATTACCTTATTATATTTCTTTTTATGTAAACGATCCAAACCGGAAACACTGCCAGGAACATCATTATCACCACCACAGCCCCACAGACCCAAACGATCTCGGGCAGCATTATTCAAGGAACCATTATTTGTGCAAGACATGGTGAAATTTGCGCTTTGTTGTAGATTAATATGAGGAGATTTTAAGAATGAATAACGTAAATTTTGATTAAAGGCGTTTATAGCATTAACATTTCGTGTTAAATCCTTTAGATCCGCTGGTGTAAGAAGCGGTAAATTGGAAGTGGTTTTCTTGTTCTCCTTTTCAGTGAATTCTTTTTCCGACAATGATTCAACTGCTGCTGCTGTTGTAGTATAATTTAAAACACTATTGTTAACGTTGTCTAGCGACTGGTTTGGTTGTTGCTCGGCGGCGATACGACTAGTACTGATTTTACAAAGCTTAGCAACACCGTTCGACAACTCATATTCAATGGTGGTGGTAGTTGTTGTTGTTGCTAATGGTGTAGTCGTATGATTTCCATTCGCTTGGCTATTGCGCACAGTAGACATAATAGTGGTGGTGTTCGCATTTCTATTCATACAATAACAAGTTTTTGGCGATGGTGAGGAAACCCCAGTTTGTGTATTGGTTGTGACGTCACTATAGCCACAACTACAATGACAACCACTATTAGCACAACCAGCAGCTGTTGTTTCTCTTAACTGTTGATCAGCTGTTTGGAGTGTGCCATTTCCATTGATTTTATTACTACATTGCTGATGATGATGGTGTTGTTGTTGCTCGTTTATTGGTATTGTTGTTTTATACAAGTGTTGCTCGTTTGGCGTTGTCTGACCATGAGAGGGGCCATAAGAGTTTGCTGCCGTTGGATATACTGGTGAACTGAAATTTAGAAAAACAAAATATTCAATTAAATTATAGCAATTTATATAAATTATAATACAAAATTGTATATTTAATAGAAAAAGATTTTATTAATAAATTTTAAGAGTTTATTTTTCGAAAATAATTTCCATTAATTCAATTACTTAAAAAAAAATTATACACGCGTATTCATAAATAAATATGTTTTTGTGTTCTTTGATTGCAATTACTTAATACAGTGAATCAACTAAGTTTTTTGCCTAACTTTTTTAATTTAGAATTTAGATTTTTGTTCATAAATAAAATTGGAAAAAACATGTAAAAAGTAAATTTATTTTTTCCAATTAAAAAATGGAGATTGTGTAAAATGGGAAAACCAAGAAAAAAATATTAAAATACAAATTTTGGTGCATTTGTTGTTGCATTTTATTATTCTTTATCAGAATTTGCATGTCAATAAAGTATTTTGCATTTCGGTTGAGAATTTCGGTTAATTTCGTTGGTTTTTTTTTCAAATTATGTTTTAATTCCTTTTTGGAATTTATTGTTTTATTGTTAAAAGGACGTGTGTTTGCAAAAATCATATCCTCATTGTGTAAAAATGTAATGTTATTTGCCTTAAAAATGTTTAATGGATAATAATGAGGCAATTCCGATATAAAAAATTATTGTAGATTTCTAGAACAAGTGCAAATCAATGAAATATAATTATGAGATGCTTAATCAATAACATTAAAAAATATTAAATAGAGTAATTGATGAAATGATCCAAAGAATTATTGGAAGAAACGCACTGAGTGGTGCTTCAAAATCTTTAACTGCCAAAGGGAGGTGACTTGTATTCATGGAAAACTATTGGATTCGTGATTTATCTTCTCCAAAATCCATATACGAACTAGAAGGAATACTATGTTTTAATTTAGACCTCTAACCAGACCTGAGGATGCTTGAAACCAATGTAAAATAAGCTGTCGTGTAGTACAGGAAAAATGGCTAATTTAGATATTTTAAAATAGAGGTGGTTATCTAAGCCTACGGTCAACAAAAGTAAAAATTTTGAGCTAATACATACACTTATAAATATTCAAGAATAACTATCCTTAGGATCTGGATACGCCTACTATCTTATTAATAAAATAAAGCATTTAAAATATGAGGTTGAAAATAAGGATTTTATCATGAAATACTCCTATAGTGGTATATGGTGATGTCCCCATAGTCAGAGTAGCTAGGATTGTACTTTGTGTTAGATTTATTGAATAAGAATCAATATTCTACAATTCTAAATAAAATTTACACAGTACTCCCCAGTATAATGGGGTTCCCGTTATGTAGTTTTTGTTTATCAATACATAATTATGAAAAACCTAGATTATTTTTGTTATAATATATAGACTAAACATTTTATCTAGGTCCAAATCCATTGATTATCTAATATATCATGTATCCAATTCAAGATTACTTTTTATTTTCGAAATTTAATCAAGGAAACGATAGATTTCATATTAAGTCAAATATTGATAAATTCTTGTAGGTATATAGGATAATAAATCAGTTAAGAAATGTCCAAGAAATGTCGTTCCACTACTAATATATCTAAAAATGTTATTCTAATATATAGGAATAATAAAAATATTAAATTTTGTAAAATAATGCAGCAATATTGAAAAAAATAACAAAAAAAAAAAACCCTAAAAAGCAAAATACTTTATTGACCTAAAAAATTAACAATAAGTTCTCATTTTAAGAAAAATTTCGTTAAATAATAGCACGATTTTACATTTTATGGTAGAAAATTAAAATAAAAGATATTCTTTAAAAGATAAAACAAACAAATAGTTTTATTTTGCTGTAAATAATTGTTCAGATAAAGTTTTTTCTCAAAATTTATAAAATTTTACATAGGCAAATTACTTAATTGATTCACTGTATATTGAAAACGTTTGTTAACAACTCCATACCTTCATCTAACCTGTTCTAAATAAACGATCGGTTTGTTAATGGCGGGAATTTACAAAATGATGTCATATTTTAAAAGGTTTTGAAATTATTTGTTGGTTGGTGTTGGTATTTCAAAGTAAAAATACGAATAACCCAGGACTTCCTTAACATAAATTTGATAAATCTTATTTTACACCATTTTTATTTCGTCTGAATGTCCACCCCTTTAAAAACAAAGTTTTACCTAAAGTGTATTATTTCTTTGATCAATCTAAACTTTGATGTCCGATATATTATTCTTATTGAGTTCATGTCGAAATTCTTTACGTGAACCCGGACTTCCTTAACATAAATTAGATAAAACTTATTTCGAGTTGAATATTTCACCCCTTTAAACACGAAATTTCATAAAGTTTTTTATTGCTTTGATCAACCTAAACTTTGGTATCCAATACATTATCCTTATTGAGTTCATGTCGAAGTTCTTTACGTGAACACCTGCAGTATTGGCCTTATTTCACGGTGATCTTTTTCAATCAAAGGTTGAACTTCTGTGACGATTCACCACCGCTGTAGAAGTGCACTTTGCTCAAGTACTTGAGCTATCTTATATCTGACCATTGCATAACATGGTTTAAAACCACGCAGATGTGATGACACCTAGAGACACAACCGGTAGATCGAAGTACGAATACATCAAATAAGCCATGACTTTGTTCTTACTCAAGAGAACAAACTGTGGTCAATCTTGAACAGAATTTTTTTTGAGCATACCTGGTCAAGGAGGAAAATTCGATGGTATCACTTATATGTGATCTTTCAATCCAGCATTCTAGGTATACGGGCTGAGAAAACCCTTATACATATAACAACAATTTTTTTCTAACGCTAAGTCCCACAGTCACTCCTTTGTGGGGTATCTGTTGTCATCGGCAACAGCATCGAATTTATCCCGAAATATAGACTTTACCTTATTTAATATTAGTCTTTTAAAAGCAACTCACTCTTTCCGCGAATTTGACTGTAAACCACAGCCATCACGTGGATAAATAAAATAAAACTCAACCAACTACGGACAACTAGCTCCTTAGTACCATATTATGTGGTTCTCTTGTTCGTCCCCATGTCAAATTATTCCAAGGCATGTTCGAGGAGTGAAGTGACATCAGGAGTTTATAGTACCGCAGACTTATAGTCTGCTCTTCTTTACCCGGGATTGTAGTAACATCAAGTTGGGGTCTTTCATTAAGTTAATATTCTCCCGGGGAGTTTTTCTTATTATTAATTATGTCCATATCATAATTTCAGGACCTTATATGGAAACTATAAGCAATTTTGAATCAATCAGCAAAAATGTATACAATACGATTTATATATATTTTATTGAAAAAAATTGAAAATTGATCTTTGCTCCAAATCGAATCGGTTTAATTTTGTTAAAACCCTAACGTATGTATCAATAATCTAACATTTGGAATTTAATTTAGAGCAGCTCAATCTTTTAGAGAAATATACATATTTTAGTCCCTGTTATTTGAACCATTATTGGGAAATACTTATACCAATATTGTGTTAGATGGGTTATGTGCAAAGTAGAGTCAATAATAAACTGATTTTTCTAAAATTATATGTATAGCCTTTTAGAAATGTTGAAGTATTTTTTAAGGTGATTTTAAAGTTAACCCAGAATCATAAGGTATAAAAATATAGATTTCTTTTTAGTAAAAGCCAAAAAAATCAAAATCTTTGTCTTTATATTAGAATTTAAACTATGACCTTCAATAGTTCAGTTAAGTTCCATAAATACTATTGATCGATGATATATATTTTTTTGGTGAATATTTTTATGTTAAGTCATTGGCACATTCCCAAATACGCAATTTTTGAAAGGTGTTGATGATTCGCTATTTTAATTATTATTGTTTTTATGATTATGCAGTTTTCATAATATTTGTTTTGGAAATTGATACACTGAAAAAATAATGAAATTAATGTTTTTTTTTTTAAATCGGACTAGTTTGAATTCCAACATATGTTATTAACGCTATTAGATTGTGTATTAATGTAAGATATGGGTTTTAAAGATATCTATATTATGTATTATAAATTAAAACATATTTCTATTGGTTTCATGGACTAAAACCTTTGTATTCTTAGAATTAAAGTTTTATAATGTAAGTTTTTTTTTCAGTGTTTGTTTTTGTAATTAAATTTTATGAGTACAAAAATCATTTTCAAAACATTAGACAGCACGCTATAGAACTCTGATAACGTCTACAAAATAACAAATGATAATTAGGTACATAATTTATATTTAAGTCGGCTGATGTTATGATGAGGAAATATTTCTTCAATCACTATCAGTAAAAATATAAATTTTTACATACAAACATACATATTTATGAAAAAGAGTGTAAAAAAACAAATCTGCAAACATTTTAAGAGCAACAGCTGATACAAGCTTTTTTGGCAGCTATAAACAAAAACAAGTTATATTTCTATATTCGGCTGTGCCGAATCTTATATACCCTTCACCAAGTATGTTTTAAAAAAAAGTTTTTATATATTTTGTATCTCTGCACACATGTCACACATAACATACACACAAACAAATATAAACTATAGCAGAAAGAAATATTAACCTTTTTACTGAAATACCACCGTTAAACTGTATTACCATCCTCAAACAAATATCAGGTATTACCAACATATTACTGCTTTATCTCTTTGTTCTTGTGAGAACAGAACAGCATCCAAACATACAAAAAAATACATAGCTGAATAAAACCAAATACATCTCCACACGCACATGTACATCTTTATCCAATTCACAGTAATGTTGTTGCTTTTTTAACAAAGCATGAAACAAATGTGGCTTTTTTGATGAAATTTTCAGAGGTTGTCTCGGATTTTTGCTCATATTTCCGTTATTTATAGACCGATTTTGCTGATTTTAAATAGCGATCTTCTCGAAAGTATGTCTAACTGAATTATTGAAGATTCGGATCTCGCCGATATCTGGGGACCTCTAAAAACTGATTTCAACAGACAGACGGACAGGCGGACGGACAGACAGACGGACATGGCTTAATCGACTCCGCTATCTATAAGGATTTAGAATATATATACTTTATAGGGTCGGAAAATTATATTATAGAAATTACAAACGGAATGACAAACTTATATATACCCTTCTCACGAAGGTGAAGGGTATAAAAATTATGAAATTTCCAAACTTACCGATTTCCATAACGCAAAAATCTTGTTGACATTAATAGTGTTGGTAAAACTTTAATCTGCATAATTTTGTTGTATTTCTTTACTTTTGTTTTAAAACAAGTGTTTTATAATTTTAAATTAATAGTAAAAGAAATGATATGCAAATGTAAACACAATGAACTTTGAAATTAGCAAAATGTGTATACATATATTTAAAAAGGTGTCTGCTGTGGTAAATAAATAAATCAATAATCAATAAAGTAATTTTAAAGTAAAATGTTTATAAAATTCCACTGTCTTGCTTTTTAAACGCTTATAAAACAACTGATTTGTAAAGACTATTGAGGAAAATTAAAGAAAATCTTTGTTATTAGAAAGTTCATTTCATTATCAGTTTGTTTACATGTCTTCTCTTATATATATTTCATACAGATTTGCTTTGCAAAAATAAAATCGAATTTTAAAAAATAGAACAACAAAACAGAGGCGACAATAAATACATTCATACATATGTATATTTACATATATACCTACATATCGTCACATAAAGCGTAACCGGTCATATTTAACCAAAAATTCTAAATCCATTTTAATGTTGAAATATTGCACCAAAACAAATGTCCCCCTACCAAAATTAATTAGTTAGTTTAAAAGGAGGATGTACATACATATATACATCAAATCGGAAGAAATGCACATAGGCCTCTATCAGGCCTGTTGTGCGCTCCTTAACCAGTGCCTCCATCCCTACCACCTCCGGTCTCCTGTAAATTTTTAAAATTGTTAGATAGGACCGTTTGCGTTTTAGGTGACGATATACATATATTTTAATACGTTTGTAGTGTAAATAATGCACTCATGCCAACCAAAATTTAAACACTGTTGAGAATTAACATTTGTTGGTGACGTTATTTTGTCTGAGTTGCCATTTTCAATAAAAAATTAGATTTTAGTCGGATAGCGATTCAAGAAGTCCATAGAATGATGATCGAAAGACCTATTTTGAGACAAGAAAAAAGTCGGAAATGAAAAAGAATGATTTAAGTGATTTCCGAATGATGCCCTTATATGGAAGCTATGGCTTATAAAATATTCTAAGCAATATTATGAACTGATCCGAAAAAAATCGAAGAATGATTTAAATGATATCCGAATGATGCCCGTTTATGTTTTTTAATAATCCAAACAAAAATTTTACAAATCATATGTAGGGTAGAAGGGGGGCCATAGCCACTTTTTTTTGAGGCGGCCACAAATTAAAACCACAATACATATTCTTAATTTTTTTCTTGGTTCGGATACTAAGATATGTTGGCTTCAGTTTTTTCCTTTCAATCTTTCCTAAGTCATCCTCATGTACATATTTTTTTAACTTTTACGCACTGACCAAAAACGGCGATACCGCCCCATCCATGGTTACCCCAAGGGGATGGGCCAGATTCGTCATTAGTAATTAGTAATTCATTAAACAGAGTGTAATAAAGCAGATATTTATTGTTTATTCCACAGAACTTAACAAAAAAATTAAAACAAATTATTACTGATTTCTTTCAATATTCTAACCAAATTTTGTTCTACATCACAAGCTTTACATATATTTGGCGCATGTGCCCCACGGGCAGTTCTGGGGTTTAGTTTAAATTTTTTCGGGCTTCAAATTATATTATCGAAATTATTAATATGTCTAATTGTTCACTACTATTGACGTTCTAATACTTACCAATATATTTTTTCTATCACAAAAACTTAAAAAATTAGCATAAAAAGTTGACACAGTGAAATATTATCAAAGCCCTTTCAAAAACAATTAATCATGTCTGCCTCCCATCATATGTAAAGTTAATCTTTCAAATTTTCAGGGATGATAGATAATCGATAAACGAAAACAAAATTTGATAATGCGATAAAACCGATTACTGAGTTTTCAAGTTATTCGCTATTGGCAGATGTGCCCCTATGGCGAATGATCCCCCTTCTACCCTAATTAGGTAGAATTTTATTCGGATATCCAAACTTTTTTAACAGGACTTATTTAGATATACATTCAACAATTTCATTATAAATAACCCGATATCTTTATTAGGTAATAAAATATAAAATAAAAGTATTTTTGAAAGTCTGAAATTTTTACTCATAACTTTTACGTTGTAAACCGCATTTTGCTGAATACCAAACTGCTTAGGACAACAAAGAATATATTAAGATGGACATAATATAATATTGATAAAATTCGTCGATTTATCAAATTCGATGTATTTGTTTGATTTTTTTTAACATGGGCTTGTTTCAGTCAGACAGGCGGATATAGCTAAGTCGACCCAAAATATATATACTTTGTTGGGTCTTACATGAATATCCCTTGGTGTTACTAAATGTTCTTTTCGTTCTTATGATTTTATACCTATGTTGATAATACCGAGCATTAAAGTCATTTACTGGAAGCTACTTCTTATGAGAGATATAGTCAATTATGAACTGATGTTTTAAATACTATTAAGAGTCATAATCTATATTCTTTAATGGGTCATAGATCGATGTTTCAATGTTTTACAAATGGACGAACGATATCAATATGCCCCCCTCATTTTAATGGACATTTGAAAAACTTTGATGATTTCCGAAAAATATAATATTTATAGATAATTTATCGTTATTTGCGGCAATAAGCGACTGATGAAATTATATTTAAAAGTCGGAATAAAGATGTATATTTTATACAATATATTTTATACAATATTGCCTTATAAAAATCTGTTTTTTTTTTTTCAAAAATATGTAAAGATTTTTGGATTACTAGGACGGACAGACATGGCTAGATTTTCTTAAAACTTAATAAGGACCCAGAGTATATATACTTTTGTGGGTCTATTAACAATATTTCGATGTGTAACAAACGGAATGACAAAATCTATATACCCCCATCTTTTTTGATGGTGGGTATATAAATAATCCATATTTTGAACATACTCACTGTATCGAAAACACATTCATACTTGTTTAAATTATCAATTGTTTAAAGTTTGATCATTTTGATCAAATTCAATGTCAATTTTCCCAATGCACATTTTAAATTGTTCCGAAATATACACTGAAAATAATCCATGCTCAACTTTACAAAAAAAAATCGTAACTTCTATTTTCGTAATATTTAAAAAATTTCGTGTATAATATGAAATATTATTTAATAAAACCCGTTTCTATTTTTACGAAAATACGAAAACCTTTCGTAATATATTTTCTTAAATTTTAGCGAAATTAAACATAATGATATTAATTATATTATCATTAAAAAAACTACAACATTTTTATAAAATTTATGAAAAAGTATAATATTATTCACGAATTGTTTTCATAAAAAAACATAAAAATTCGTGTGGAGAATGATTTTGAACTGAAATTAGAAAAATTATTATAAAATGAACAAAAATGTTTGCATAAATTTACCATATTTATTCAAAATTCACTTTTTTTTCAATTTATGTAAATTAATTATTCTACTATTATTTTGCATTATACTAAAATATTTCGAACAATTTCGTATATATTATGAAAGAATTTCGTGGTGCGAAACAACGAACTTTTCGTACAGTGCACGACATTTTTCGTATATAGTAGGCATGGACTTTTTTCAGTGTACAAATCAGCAGTTCTCAACGTATATACACTTCGATTCGGTCGATCAGGGAACTCAAAAAACGATCTATTTGAGAACAACTGATGTTAAAATTAAATAAATGCGATTCGTTAAATGGTCATTTAAGTCAAAATCAACAAAAGAAACTGACTTCAAAGTCAAACATATTTGAAAGTTAAAAAAAAGTTATAATGTGAATTTATGAAAAAGAGCTTTGGCTAATTTAAAACATTTAATTATATTTTCAATGGTTGACTGGTTTTATGTGCAGTTTATTAAAAGTTAATTGTTGTTAAGTTGGTTGTACTTTTTATTCGTATACAAACAAAAAACGATGGTTTGAGGTTTTGTAAAGATTTCAGTAAAAAAAAAAAACATGCAGGTAAACGTTTTTTTTATAAAACAATATAAAATCTATGTTCATTGTCTATTGACCTTGAATTTGCATGGACTCGATTAACATTTGATTACAGTTTGTTTTTTTAATGTTGGTCGAATTTGAAACATTTTTTTGAAGGTACTGCATGCATACCTCGTATACATTGTTGGCATTCATCCTTAATTATCGAGTGAACACTTGTTCAAGTTGTTGGTGGTGGTTGTCAAGTTATTGTTGAACATTCTTAACATAAGATTTTTTATACCCTACACCACTTTAGTGGGGAGGGTATATTGGGTTTGTGCGGATGTTTGTAACATAGAAAAATATTCGTCCTATACCCACCTTAAAGTATACCAATCGGCCTAGAATCATTTCCTGAGTCGATTAAGCTATGTCCGTCCGTCCGTCCGTCTGGCTGTCCATGTAAACCTTATGCGCAAGGTACAGGCCGCAATTTTGAAGATAATTAGATGAAATTTGGCACACACAAGGACGAAGCTTATTGAAAATGGTTAAAATCGGTCCATTATTTCGACTAGCCCCCATACAACCGTACCCCCCAAATATGGCCTTTTGGCTTATAATTAATTCAAATGATATATTATGTTAACAAAAGTCGACAAAAATTAGTTTTATAGAACTTTAAATGACACTACCGATTTTTGTAATGATCGGGCTTTATTTGACCCTATCCCCCATACAAACTGCCCTTCAGAAAATGTCTTAAAAGTGAAAATTCACTTACAAACACTAATAACACTTTTAAATTCTACATAAATAATATTGAAGAAGACTTTGCTCCCTCTACCAACATTTTTAAGCATAGGGCCATATTTTGCCCTACTCCCCTTTGAGCCCTCTTAAAAAATCTCATTTTTTTGCCAAAAAAAGTAAAAATATTCCAAAATAAAGTTAAACAAGTATGAATGTATAGTCGGGCGTAACCGACCATATGATACCCTACACCAGTCAGTATGTATGTTAAAAATGGGGATTATTTAAAAAAAATAAAGCATTTGGTTTGTTTTTTTAACTTTATTTCGGAATATTTTTACTTTTTTTTGGCAAAAAAGAGGGCTCAAAGCGGAGTAGGGCAAAATATTTTTAGAGGTCCCCAGATATCGGCGAGATCTTCGGAATCTTCAATAATTCAGTTAGACATGCTTTCGAGAAGATCGCTATTTAAAATCAGCAAAATCGGTCTATAAATAACGGAGATATGAGCAAAAATCCGAGACAACCTCTGAAAATTTCATTAAAAAAGCCACATTTTGTTCATGCTTTGTTAAAAAAGCAACAACAACACTGTGTGTGTATTTGGTTTTATTCAGCTGTGAATTTTTTTGTATAAGAAGAACAAGGAGATAAAGCATTAATATGTTGGTAATACAGCTCATATTTGTTTGAGGGTGGTAATACAGTTTGACGGTGGTATTACAGTACAACGGTTAATATTTCTTTCTGCTACAGTTTATATTTGATTGTGTGTATGTTATGTGTGACATGTGTGAAGAGATACAAAATAAATAAAAACTGTTTTTTTAAACATACATAGTGAAGGGTATATAAGATTCGGCACAGCCGAATATAGAAATATTACATGTTTTAATGTTGGTCGAATTTTAAACATTTTTTGAAGGTACTACATGCATACCTCGTATACATTATTGGAATTCATCCTTAATTATCGAGTGAGAAACAAGTGTTCAAGTTGTTGGTGGTTGTTATCAAGTTATTGTTGAACATTCTTAACATAAGATTTTTTTCCATTTGTATTAAGTTAATTTTAATTATACACCTGTTTATTGAATACACGATATCGACATGAGTGTTTATAGTATTTAGGTCTGTGGCATTTTTTGTGTAAATATTTCAACTATAAAAATTCAATTAATGCGTGTTTAGTTTTTTCTACTTGTTTTATTAAAAAAAACTGCGTGCTCTAATTGCGTGTCAGTTAAATAGTTAAACTGTGTATTTTTTTTTAAATACCAGACATATAGACGGTTTTCAATTAGATCATTGTAGCTTTTCTATAGTCGTTTGACCGCCTAATATTTGTTGTTACAATTTTGAAATGCAACTTATAATCAAATATTGAATGCTGTATGACAATCACTTGAAGGATTTCAAGTTTTTTTCTATATTGTTTTGTATACTTTGTTTTTAGCTGAAACTTGTATGTTTATTCATTAAATTTTGTTATTGTTGTTTATACAAATAAATTTAGCAACAATTACAAATGAAGTCATTAAGTTGAAATGCAGAACTTTCAAAAAATATATATTACTTATAAAAATTAAAATGAATGTATACTTGTTAAGTCATTTATCTCCGGGTCCATAACATACAGATATATAAGAGCAAAATTCCGAAACAATCAATAGGGTAGAAGGAGGATCATTCGCCATAGGGGCACATCTGTCAATGCAAATAACCTGAAAACCGAGTAATCGATTTTATTGCATTATTAAATTTTGTTTTCGTTTATCGATTATCTATCATCCCTGAAAATTTGAAACATTAACTTTACATATGATGGGAGGCAGACATGATTAATTGTTTTTCAAAGGGCTGTGAAACTGCTGTGTGAACTTTTTGTGCTAACTTTTTAAGTTTTTGTGATAGAAAAAATATATTGGTCAGTATTAGAATGTCAATAATAGTGAACAATAAGATATAATAAAATTTTCGATAATATAATTTGAAGCCCGAAAAAAATTGAAACTAAACCCCAGAACAGCCCGTGGGTCACATGCGTCAAATATATGTAATGCTTGCGATGTAAAACAAAATTTGGTTAAAATATAGAATAAATCTGTAATAATTTGTTTTAATTTTTTTTGTTAAGTTTTCTGAAATAAACAATAAATATCTAAATTATTATACTTTGTTTAATGAATTAAGGTATAAAACAGCAAAATAAGTTTTAATTTTTATAATTTTTTCTTTTATTTTACTAATGACAAATCTGCCCATCCCCTTGACGCATTTACCCCATGGATGGGGCGGTATAGCCGTTTTTGGCCAGTGCGGAAAAGTTAAAAAATATGTACATGAGGATGAGTTAAGAAAAATTGAAAGGAATAAAACTAAAGCCAAAATATCTAAGTATCCGAACCAAGAAAAAAATTAAGAAAATGTATTGTGGTTTTAATTTGAGGCCGCCTCAAAAAAAGTGGCTATGGTCCCCCTTTTACCCTATATAACATTTTTATACCCTACACCACTTTAGTGGGGAGGGTATATTGGGTTTGTGTTGATGTTTTTGTAACGCACAATAATATTAGTCCTATACCCACCTTAAAGTATACCAATCGGGTCAGAATAATTTTCTGAGTCGATTTAGTTATGTCCGTCCGTCCGCCCGTCTGTCCGTCCATGTAAACCTTTTAATCATACTACAGGCCGCAAATTTTGAAGATAATTGATTGAAGTTTGGTACATGATCTTCTATTATACCATAGACGAGGCCTATTGAAAATGATTAACATCGGTCCATTATTTCACCTAGCCCCCATACAACCGAACCCCCTATTAGGCTTGTAAACCTTGATCTTTTAGGGTGCTGTAGACGAAGCTTATAGAAATAGTTAACATCGGTCCATTATTTCACCTAGGCTCCATAAAACTGAACCCGCCAAATAGGACTTTTAAGTTTATAATTATGTTTAATATACTCGTATCTCGACAAAAAGCTACTAATAATACGAGTAGTAATAGAATATCCGTATTAGCACATGATTATTCATGATACATAAATAGGAGATCAACTTGTTTGCAGATTATGTAATCCGTTTTGAAATTTTAATGTAGTCCTCATACAAACATATTCCAGGAAAATGGATTCATTGTTATTAAGTTTATGAGCAAACCGATACATGACCAGGAAATCAACTTTTTTGCAAATTATTAGAATCAGTTCAAAATTTCATGTAGTTCTCCAGGAAAATGGATTAATTTTAATAAGTACTTAGAGTCTTGAATATCGGTATTATCCCAAAATTTTGCTTTTTATTCATGATACATGATCAGGAGATCAACTTGTTTGAAAATTATTAGAACTGGTTCAAAATTGTATGTAGTCCTCATTCAAAATAAGTACCTACTAATACGAGTAGAGTCTAGAATATCGGTATTACCACAAAATGTTGCTTATATGAATAAGACATACAAAAATATATCAAAGCTTCCGTATATGGTCCACTTCAAAAATATGAATTAAATAAACAAACAATTTTTTTTCGGATCAGATAATTTAACACGAATGTGATCTGTAAATAAATATATTATTCGTCGAAACATTTACCAGATCGCGCCATAATTAGTCATGGATCCCTCATATACAGTCCACTTACTAAAATTGCTAAACCTAAATACCTCATAAGCTAATAATGTATCTGTTTGTAACAAGAAAATTTAATTTTATCATTTTTGAACGAATTATTGACAATATACTGATCCCCTATATAATTATTTTTATTTATTACTGTATACGCATGGGTGTATAGGCAAATTATGGACCTATATTAATAAAAAACTTGTAGGATATTGTATGGAGCCATGCGAGCACGTTTACCAACAAAAAACATCGCGTATTTATCAGACAGATCGTTTTAGAACTTAAGAATTAAAAAAAAATCATTTTTTACTTTAATTAAAACTCTTAAAACTTAAAGGATATGTTTTATACGCTATCCAAATGATATCCCATATTAAATTTAAATTTAATATTTCTATACTTACCCACTCTCATCGAAATGACGAACAGCGTTTTTATTGGAACAAATCGAACTAGTATTTCCCATGTTTAAGTATAATTTCCTTAATTATTACTTGTGGAAATATTTTGTTCTAATTTTAACACACAAAAAGAAATCAATAAACTTTTAACAAATTTATTTTAAACTTAACAAATTAGTTTATTATTTTTAATGAAAAAAAAATAATATTCACTAGAAATGCAAATAGAAAGGTGTTAATATTTAATAAGGGAATTGAACACGAACATCAAATTCTCACGTTTTAAATGATAGGAAAACAACACGTTTAGAGCGTACGAAGTCACCCACTCACTATTTGATTGATATAAAACTGCAAATAATTGGTCAAAATAATATTTAATATTTTTGCCTTAAACAATTCTCAAATACTTTTCTTATTTATTTATTTATTTATTTATTTATTTATTTATTTTTATTTTATTTACAATTAAAAAAAGAACAACGTACAACACTTTGTTTTTTTTTTTTTTTTGGTTTTCAATATTATTCGATTTTTGGCGCGTTTTGTGTTCAAACGTGATTACGCGCAAGTGCGCTAAAAAAATTTTAGACTTGAAAGCAATTCGACGTTTCAAACTCGATTGAGTGGAATTGTAAATACTTTTTACGTCCAAAGCTGAAACAATACATGTTTACTAAAATCGAAACAAAAAAATTAATGAAATTGTAAAACATGCTACAAAAACACTACATACTTACAACACAAATCGAGAGTCATACTGCACACAACATATTCACTCACACGCCGCCCCTTCACTTGATTTAATATTGTTTTATTTGTTGTATTGTTATTTTAATTTAATACATATTGTACACTCAAAAATAAATTCATTTGTACTAACTAACTAACTAACTAACTAACTAACTAACTAACTAACTAACTAACTAACTAACTAACTAACTAACTAACTAATTAACTAACTAACTAACTAACTAACTAACTAACTAACTAACTAACTAATTAACTAACTAACTAACTAACTAACTAACTTATTAATTAATTAACTAACTTACTATCTTACTAACTAACTAACTAACTAACTAACTAACTAACTAACTAACTAACTAACTAACTAACTAACTAACTAACTTACTAACTAACTAACTAACTAACTAACTAACTAACTAACTAACTAACTAACTAACTAAATAACTAACTAACTAACTAGCTAGCTAACTAGCTAACTAGCTAACTAACTAACTAACTAACTAACTAACTAACTAACTAACTAACTAACTAACTAACTAACTAAATAACTAACTTATTAATTAATTAATTAACTAACTAACTAACTAACTAACTAACTAACTAACTAACTAACTAACTAACTAACTAATTAACTAACTAACTAACTAACTAACTAACTAACTAATTAACTAAATAGCTTTTTTAGGTTGATAAGAGGTTCAGAAACTCTGTTCACTTAACGTAATTCCTAAGAATCTTTCAATCAGTGTTAGTGAGGAATGTAATTTCCGGAACAACATCACTTTCCAAAATACTTGGATCTTACTTCGACAAATGCTTGGCAGTGGCAAAAAAAGTGCCTCAGAGTTTCACTGTGTTTGTTTTACATGCTCTACATACGTCTAAATCCGCACGTCCGATTTTGCATAAATGTGCTCATAATCCTGTGTGCCCACTCAGAATACGTACCTTCTTACTAACTTCAGACTTGCTCATTTTTAGGAGATACTTCGTCTTGCTCTCAGCAGGGTCAACCCATATGATCTTCGTGGTTCTACTCACTGTTTCATTATTCCAAAGGCCTTATGGGATTCTCTAACCCATATTTTTAGTTCAGCTTTTGTTGCGTCGAATGGTATTGCGTTTGTCAGCTTGACGGCTTTGAGCTCCCTACCCTTTAAATCTAATACTTTCGTTACTGACTAGTCCCGAGTGGGCTGGTATCCATATGATGTGAACCTTACCTCTGGAAGAGTATTCAGTTAAAGCTTTCTTACAATCCAATACGGTCTCCCCCAAGAACTCACATTGTGGATGAATTGTCTAAATTTTCTTATGGGTGTACGTACTTGCTTTTCTTCTAACTTAGTATCTGTAATGTTCAAATAAATATTGCTTATTTTTTCGATTGTTGTATGTGGTTGTTGTCATCATTAATTTGTTTTTGTTTTTATCATTGTAAACATCATGGAAACATTTTAACTTCAAGTTTTAAAAATCGAGTTTTGACTACTGGTCATTGCCATTTAAGTGTGGTTTGGGTGGTTAGCAATTACTATGAGTAACACCCCTCTTACTGCGGCTGTTATTAAATTTTCTTGAAATAACTTAATGAAACTCTTCTGAACTCAACTGTTACTGGATTTTTCTTTTGAAAATGTTTAAAGAATTTGGCTTTACAAAATGCTTAAATTATAATCACTCATAAAGTATGAATAGTATGAATGCAAGATTTACATTTTTGAATGGATGAAAACTAAATGATATTTTTAGACGTTATAGAACAACTTTACTACTAAATAATTTTAAGCATTTTAGCACAATGTCAAGTTGAAAATATTTCATTTACTTTTGTACAAATATGTATGTACATATGTATGTTGTGAATTGCTTTCATATTTAATTTCTGTAAATGCAATTAAAGCATAATTTATATGAATTATACGTACCCTGTACGTTAGGTTCGGTTATGTACTAACATAACATTTAGGTATTAATATGGTTTTTATGTTATATGATTAGCCCTGTTTTGGGTTTGTGGCTATGATAAATTAAAATTACGGTGTTATCGACAATTGTAGTTAGTTTCAGTGTTGCCAGAAAAATGTTTACTTGTGTAACCAATCTCTGCTATCGTTCTCTGCTGTGCAGTTTACGTTGCCGGTAATCCGATAGGCAAAATTTCAATAGACCAACAGAGTAAGATAGAAGATCTATTGAACAATACATATAGTGGACCACGCAATCGCTTCAAAGGACAAACAACCAATTGAGAGCGAGATGTTGATGAGGTTGGCATCTCAATAATGTGTTAGCACCCTAAAGAACTTGGTTGAATGTATCCCTCCTCCCTGGGACGGCCCTAAGCTTGGAGTGGCAAAGAAGAGCGAGCTTCCAGTGCACTTAAAGTCCACTGTCTACATAAAAGGATGGGGCAGTAAACTGAGTAATGAACGTATTCTGGAAATTCTTGGTGGTCAAAATGCTGAGCTGACTGTGGAAAAATGGGACGTCTTTTAAAGGAAAGAAGAACCTGAGGGAACTTTATTTGTAATAGGTATCGACCAGAAATCCATGGCTAGTCTTGCCAAGCAAGTGCCGATTGGAAGGGCTATTGCAACAAGCCTCGAAAAGGGCAATAAAATACCTAAGACCACATCATCAGTAGTTACTACTGATAACGTTAAGGAGTCAAATTCTAAAAGCGAGGAAGGTACCACTGACTCCCCAAAAGAAGGTGCTACTTCCCTTTCCAAATTTGGCCAAGCGCCAATTAAAAGGGCGGTCAAAACTATTCCCGATAAGGACACTAAAACGCCTAAGACGATACCCAAAGCATCATTTGCAAGTACTGGTAATTTGAAGGAGTCATATACTAAAAGTTAGGAGGAAATCGCTCACTCGCCAAAAGACAGAACAGAAATGCTCTCCAAAATAAGGAAAGTGTCGATGAAAACGAATCGAATGAGATTCTTGGAATAATGAAACAGTAAGTAGAACCACGAAAATCCTATGGGGTGACCCTGATGATAGCAAAACGAAAAACCTCCTCAAAATGATGTTGTTCCCGAAATAACATTCCTGACTAACTGATACTGAGTTTCTGAAAACTGTAAAATAATTCATTCAGTTCCCTCTGTTTTTTTCTCATGATAATAAGCGCACAGCAGGCCCGATTGCGGCCTAGGTGTATTTCTTTGGATTTGATGTAATATACATCCTCCTATTCAATCTAACCTAACCAATTCTAGTCAGGAAGTCCAAAAAAATCCCATTTTTAAATTGAAATCATAACAGTTTTACCAAAAAAACATCATGATTGTGAGTAGAAAAATAAACCTGCGGATGGGGTGTTCTGGTTTCCAGAGAAAATGTTAATTAAACTTATTTCGTGAAACCTATAACTATAAGATTGAATCGATTAAATCGCAGAGAGTAAGGTAATAATGCGGCACAAAATTTATTACAAAATTGTTTATTAATCATTGTTATCAAAAGTTTATTAAACAAATTTTCTTATAAACCACTGATAAATTGTAATGAATAAGGGCCTAACTCTTATACACTTTGGAATTTTTTAGGAATATAAGTGAGTTATTAACAACTGTATTCATCTTTTCTTTATCACAAGACTTCGCTTAAAAACATATTAAATTTAATGCATTTTTTACATAACTTAAACGTCAATAAAAATAGACGGAGAAAAGACTTCATAAAAAAGAAAGGGACAATGTTATTTTTTGCAACTTCAACATTATCAAAATCCTTATGGCCAAATGTTCCTTTTAGCCATTGCATGTTCATGCAAGTAATCTATCATAATTTTTATATCCTAAAATCCTATTTTTGTATTACTGCAAATGTCTGGAATATACATATGTACATATGTATATACTTATATACATTACAGTGTGTGTGCAAAAAGTATCCCACAGTTTGTGGAACTATAACTGCAACGTCGCACATATGTATGAGCGCCTTTGGTTGTGGTTTAAAACCATATTCGCGGGGAGAGAATGTTGGTTTAAGGACTAATATTTCCTATATCTAGTGGGTTGGATAATTCTCTCTTTGGACAGGTCTGTGTACAAAGCATCATATGCTGGATTTCTGAACCCGATCGGTTGGGATGCCGGTATATGCTGGGGAATTGTCAGGTCAGTATTCAATAGTTGCCTGTCATCCCTTTATGATCATGAGAATGGAACTGATGCGATAAATTGGTGAACGATTGGGAAAGTCTCCATATATTGGAGATTAGTATGCCTTTTTACGCTTCGGGGAAGTTCTTCGGTGCTGTTGCCATCACAACAGAATATATTGATACATGATACAAATGTCGGGTCAATTATTGGAATTTATTGACTTTGGGAATTCCTATTTCCTTTGTCACATTATCGGTTCATAAAAGAGGGATCCTGATCCATTTTGTTGGGTATTTTGGAATACCAAATATGTTTCTAGGTGTTGTTGCCAAAACAACAGAGCCAGCTCAGTAGTGTGGTCGCGCGGGCTTAAAGAAGTTAAGGAATGCACTGAAATGGGTCAATGGGTTATTTATGGCATCATAAGTTGGGTCATTCTCCGGTATAACCGGAAGATCGATTTCACCCCCTTTTATTGACTTTAGACCAATGATTGTTTTTTCCTTGTCGGGTGTGTATTAGGCTTAAGCCTATGCTGCCTGTCATTCCGGGGCTACTATGGCAAGAGATTAGATAGTTCGAGTACTTTAGCAAAGTGCTTTTACATGAACCGGTACATCTATTTACAAAAATTGCCACCTGAGTTTTTCGTTGAAGGATTCAGAGCCGATGGTAGACCGTTGTCAATTCTACCCAGTGGATGAAAATGACCAATGTGAAATAAGGTCGTCAAGGCAGGTGTTCACGTTAAGCACTCCGACATTCTTACCGAATATCATGAGAATTGGCCAATAAATGGTCCTGCATAAAAAAGAAACTGTCCTTTGAAAATCGCTATTATTAACGAAGTAAAGTGTTATATTCGGCTGTGCCGAATCCTAAATACCCTCCTTCAGCAAGCTTCTTTTTATTTAAACCTATTTAACTATCTAATTTTTAAGATAACTCGACAAAAGTTCAGTTTTCTTAGTGAGGGAACTAACATTTATACATCTGTGTAACTAATTCTAATTAGGTCCAGAAAAATTTATATTAAGTGAGCCTCGGGTGTGAACATTGTACGAAGCTATATGATTTATTATGGACCAATTATGCAGATACCAAAAAATTAGGAGATGGATGGATTTGTATATATACTAACATATTCCTGTCGATCTTTATTCGGACGTCAATATTCGGTTAAGTGATCTTTTAAACGACTTTAAACCGAAACAGTTAGGTCAGTTCGAAAACTATTTAGCAGAATGATCTGTCAAAATATAATTGTTTAATAGTGAATAATATGGTATTCAGTGATTTTCAGAAAAACGCACTTATGTCGAATTTCATCCCGAAAACTTTGATTTCCAATGTGCTTTTAAGTAATTTTCGGAAATGGTCCTTATATAAAAGTTATGACCAATTTGAGCCGATCTAGAAAAAAAACCGTACATAAAAAATTAAAGTCGAATTTATGTACTTACATAAGACAAGTACAGAGTTACATTTAGAACTGCAGGGTTTCATTAAAAGTTCGGTACACAAAAGTAAGCATTAAAACAAATAGGAAAATTGTAAGCATAATGTGTAAAAAACTGAAATGCATGTAGTTTCAAATGATCAAAAAGAATATTCAAAAGATAATGAATCACAAAATAATTTTTTTTTAAAGAGAACGTGTATGAGAACTAGTGATAGTCCTTATACTGCAGTCTATAATAAGGTATATTTTGGAGGGGTAATAAAGTAATTTCATAATTCTCCTTAACAAATTTTAAAAATATGGAGAAACAAGTAAGAAGTTATAGTCGGACGAGGCTGACCATATAATACCCTACACCTTCATACAAATAAAATGTGATTTAGTTTTCATAATAAAGCATTTAAGTTGAATTGTATCTTGTCTCAGATATACTTAAGTCATTTATTGTTGAATAAAATTGTGAACATTTAAGTTCAATTTTGAAGGGGGGCTTTTTATAGGGGCTAGCGTCAAATGAGGCCGTATAATTATAAAGTTCATGAGGGCTATTAGGGCTAGTATAGAACTTTGTTTCGCAGCTTTTTGTCGGAATACGAGTATATTAAACATAATTATGAAATTAAAAGCCTTAATCGGCGGGTTCAGTTGTATGGGGGCTAGGTGAAAGAATGGACCGATGTAAACTGTTTTCAATATTCTTCATCTACGGTACCATCGAAGATCATGTGACGAATTTCGTTGAATTATCTCCAAAAATGCGACCTGTAGTTTAATTACAAATTTTACAAGCCCTACTCAGGGGTTCAATTGTATGGAGGCTAGGTGAAATAATGGACCGATCTTAACCATTTTCAATAGAATTCGTCCCTGGGACATTATATACTAAATTTTATTGAATTTTCAAAATTTGCGACCTTTTGTTTGATTACAAGGTTTACATGGACGGACGGACAGACGGGTTGACATAGCTAAAACTACTTAGAAAATGATTCTGAGCCGATTGGTATACTTCAAGGTGGGTATTGGAGCAATATTATTGTACGTTACAAACATCAGCACAAACCCAACCCACACTCCCCACTAAAGTGGTGTAGGGTATAAAAATATGGTATTGATACTCCCACTGAAAATGAAAGCTTGATTCATTCTAAGATATAATTTCTCAAAATTTTTCTCCAGATGTCAACATTTAGTAAATTAGGTAGTTTTTTAAGCTTTCTCATTATTGTGGTAACCTGGGTCAAACAAAGAAATGTTATGGAACTTTTGATATCTTCTGAAAGATCTTTCTTTAGTACTTTTAATGTCGTATCATAATTTTTTTTAAATTTAAATTTTTTTAAATATTGTAATTCTTTTAAATGTATTTAATATTTATTATTTCACAATTTTTTTCTGACAAAGTCTTTAAACTTAAATGGTGCAATTGATATTTTTAAACGATTTTCATTGTATTTAATTCCTTTAGACTTTTTTTATTGAAATGATTGTGTCCTGCTACTAAAACACGATCAGAATGTAAGTAATTTTAAATTGTATGTACGATTAGATTGTGTGTGCGTGTAATTGCAAGAATGAGAGCACGTGTGAGTGAGAGCATGTGTGTGTGTGTGTTTGTAACTTTAGCATAACGGAAATAGCTAAAATAATGGTTAAATGTTATACCCAGTTGTGTGGCAAGAAGTAAATATATTCTTTTATATTATACATAATTTGTTAAACGTTTAACTTTGTATTTGTTGTATCCTATATCACTACAGTAGGGAAAGGTATTATGCGTTTTTACACATGTTTGTAACGCAGAAAAATATTGCTGCTGAATCCACCTTAACCGTTTTACTTGTTTTAATTTCTTGTTTTAATACTCTAAATAGTTAACTCTAAAATATAATTTTAATCCCTGGTTCGGTAGAACCACTCTGACTTGCAGGTATAATATTACTCCATGTATATATGTATGTATGAATGTTTAGTGTGTGTTAGAATACAAACGTCTGGTCAGAAATACTTGCGTACATGCAGTTTGGACATGTATATCCGATACGTCTATGTCTGTCTATGGATTTTATTTGCCAGTTTTACCATCTATTACAGCTGCATTTTCCAACTAAATCCGCTGTCTATCCTTACAACTTAAGTTTATATTAGTTAGTGTATGGCTATGTCTACAATTTATCTGTTTGCCTGTCTGTCTGTCCATCTTTCTATCTATCTACCACATTGTTCATTTGTGTATCGGTCTATATGTCCGCCTTGTCTGTCTGCATATTCCTTAATATGGTCATGGCTATAAGGAAAATATATATATTTTTTTTAGAAAACCATAAGCATAAAATGCAATTTAAACGCATTCTACGCCAAACTAACTAGTTTAAGAAAATGCTTCTAACATATATACGTTTTTCGTATGCTATTGTTTTATTAGATTTTATTATCTTTTTACATTTTTTTTGCTGTTAACATTTTAATACAATCTAAATGGTCACTTTTTGTGTTCGTTTTTAAACGTCTAGTTTATGGTTTTATAACGTACTTAAATTGCAAACAGTTGGTTTTATATTTTTTAAAGATATAAAAATCGAAATCTGAAGATGTTATTTTTAAAGTAAAATAAAAAATTTGGTTTTGTTTACAATTCAATATTATTGCTCATGTTCTGAAACTGCTGAAATTCTTCATAGTAAAATACTTTATTATTTTAATTTTGGGTTTTTGAAGAAATTTATTTTAATTTATGTATTTGCTTAAAAATATGTAAGTTTTTAAGTTATGCTTTATGTGAAATAAAATGCCAAATGTTATTTGTTTCACGAGTGTGTTGTTTATTGAATTCTTTTTAAAATTAATTATACGTAATGTTTTAATGTTGAATTATGTTGCAAGTCAAAACGCATTGTTTCATACTTCACTATAACACTGAATTATTTACTTATATTGAAAGCTGCAGAAGTACCGATTCACAAGCCAATGTATGTATGTGGTACATACATATGCATGTTTGTATGTAGGTTTTATTAAATAATGTATAAATTATTTAAAAGTAGCCATTAAAAAGTTAGGAAGTATGCTTCTATCAATTAGTTTGTTACAGGTCGCTACTAAACGACAATTCTAACTAAGTAACTAACTAACTATCTAACTAACTAACTAACTAACTAACTAACTAACTAACTAACTAACTAACTAACTAACTAACTAACTAACTAACTAACTAACTAAATTACTAACTAACTAACTAACTAGTTAGTGGCTTCCGGTAGGTTAATTGTTAGTGTTATAGTCGGGTAGACCGGAGGTCTTGGGTTCGATTCCCACCTGAGGCACTGGTTAAGGAGCGCACAACAGGACCGATAGAGGCCTAGGTGTATTTCTTCGAATTTGATGTATATATGTACATCATCCTTTGAAACTAACTAACTAGTTCCCACCCCTTAGATCCGCACCTGTCGGAATATATGTTAAATGTTATAATATGTAAATAAAAATGGAAGAATGGCACTTCCGATATTGGTAAAAATCGTGCCTCATTTGACCTTGCCCTCTTGCAGAAAATCTCTTTCTTTTGACAAGTAGAGAGTAGTGTAAATAGTTACTTTTTTAATGACCAATAAATAACTGGTTACAAATTTCATTACCCGTCTTTTCCGAATTTAAAACTAGTTTTACAGTTATTTAAGTATATGGGCCTTTATATACCTATAAATGTTGGTAGATGAATTTACGTCTACTACAAAGTAATTTATGTAGATTTTAATCGTTTTATATGTAATTATAAGTTAATTTTGACCATCAAGTCATTTTCTGAAAGGGAGTCTGTATGGGGGCTAGGGTCAAATGAGGCCCGATCACAATAAAAATTAGTATTGTCAATTATTGTTCTATAAAACTAATTTTTGCTGATTTTCGTTGACATTATAAAACATTTAACGTACTTATGAGCCTAAAGGCCCGATTCGGGGAGTACGGCTGTATGGGGGCTAGGAGAAATAATGGACCGTTTTCAACCATTTCAATAGCGATCGTCCTTGAACCAAAAAAAGAGTATGTGCCAAATTTCATTAAATTATCTTGAAAATTGCGACCTGTAGCGTGCGCACAGACAGACAGACAGACAGACAGACAGACAGACAGACAGACGGACGGACGGACGGACAGACGGACATAGCTAAATCGACTCAGAAAGTGATTCTGAGGCGATTGGTACTTTAAGGTGGGTCTAGGACCAATATTTTTGGGTTTTACAAACTTCAGCACAAACGCATAATACCCTCTCCACTATAGTGGTGTAGGGTATAATAATTTATGTCCACGTTTTTAACTTACTGCTATAGAATATCATCATGGTCGTCTATGCCCTACTATATATTCATACCAGACATATAAAATAGCAAGTTCTCAAATATTAATATTGAAATTTAGAATTTCTAAATATGTAATAAAAAAATTTTTAAACTTCCTTCTAAATGTTTAATACTACAGTAATAAAAATTATATCACGTGATGTCTTGTAGGGTATTTAGTAATAAATAAATATTTCCCTATGCTTTGATCTACAAGTACAGCTGTCCCTATGCTACAGTTGTTAGCCACTTCATCGATATACTTGTATATGCGGTAGCATTACATAGAATCCACACAACAAGTAGATACATTAAAACTTAAACAATATATTAATTTTTATGTCAATTGTTATTAAAAATTTAATAAATATGTGAAATATTTTGAATATTCTTTTCATTTTACCTTTCTGGCAATTGACTTTTTTAAGCGATTGCATTAAATTCAATTTACACTCAAATATTTAAATAAAGAGTTGATGCGTAGAATGAAATTATTTTTTTTAGCAGATATGGTAGAGTCAATACCTAGAACTTAAAGTTTTACCATTAAAAAGGTTTAATTCAAAATTTATTGAATAACATACTGTATGTGATGTGGAATTTTGTTCGAGTGTTCCTGAGTTTGCAGTTAAAATTATACAGAAATCTTGCAGTTCGAAAGGAACTAAAGTCAATTTAGTGTTTACTATACTTGGTTAGATCATTATATAAATTTACTGTACATAACATAATAAAATGATGTTTCATTATTAAAGGTATGTTCTTAAACTCAAAACTAGTAACAAGATCTACGGAGTGCAAAATATACCGACATATTACGATATAATGAACATAATTGTATGCAATCATGCATGCGTGCATCCGGTGTTTTTTTTTATTGTATTTGGTGTTTGTGGTTTGATAACAGAATTTATAACAATTAATAGGAATTCATCAATAATACAACCCTATTTACTCATGTACATACACACACATATTTATTAATTTATTTATTTAAAAATTCATACAAATAACTCTGATAATAATTTATGATCATGAAATGACTTTTGCTGCAATGAAGTGAATTTCTATGGTCACCATTTAATACACTTAAAGTAATCGTAACTATTTTCTTTAAAAATTAATTTAATTTATTAATTAAATATAATAAAATACATATGTACAAATGTACTAGAGTTTAAAAATTTTAAAGCTGAAAAATTTTAAAGCTGATTTTTGTCTTAAATTTTGTATAGTTGATGACAATAACATTTTATCTTTGAAAATTCGATTCGTTCAGTGATTACTACTGGACTTTACCTTCATGTGAAGGATATATATATTTTGTAATTTATTTAAATAATTTTTCGACTCTTGAATTTTAAAACACGTAAAGCCCGGAGTAACTTAGAACCATTAAAAGGAGACTTTTGGTACTTTCTCCTTCTTCAAAAGGTACTTTTCGAATTCTCTATAACTCTGAACTTAGAAACATAATATTAGGGATGTAAAGACCAGATTAGCTGCTTATTCATAACAATTTATGAAAGGTTTATAAGTAGAACAAAATTTATATGAAAATTTGTCTAATAAACCTTTGACAAATTATTATGAATAAGGTCCTAAATCCGTAAAATGGGACTTTTTGTACATTAAATTAGTCAAAAGCTACTTTTTGAAGTTTATATAATATTGAATTAAGAAACAAGAAATTAAGCATACAAATTCCTGATTATTTGAGATTTTTATTAACTTTTTCCTTCTTTTTGGATATTTTTTTATAATATTCAACATAGAAATATAAAATTTAACAGTTTTACTCGTGCTAAGTTTTGCATCGCGATTTAGTTAGGGCAGGGAATTAGAATTAATACGTCTGTAAGAGTAATTACATCTCAAACACGGAGAATATTTTTTTGGTTTATATTTTTCGGTATAGAAGCAACTCTCGCCCAACTGCTTTTAAGTACTATATTCCTTCTTATTGATGGCCACAACTCAAACTCGGAGAATATTTTTCTTTGGGTTTGTATTTTCCTGTATCTCACCCTCCTTTCAAGTACTATATTCCTAAAAAAATGGGGGTATATTGATTTTTTCATTTCGTTTGAAACTTGAATTATTGATCACATTCCTATAAAAGTAAATATATTCTACATCCTATTAAATTTTAAGATTATCTTGCCAAGTATGTCCGTCCGTCTGTCTGGTGAAAACACGATAGAGTCCGAACGGACAAAATTGGAACCTGTAGTTTGATTAGGCAACAGGCTTTGTTTACGGTATCATAGACGATACTCATGTACCAAATTTCATTATCATAACAATTTTCTTCAAAATTGCAACCTGTAGTTTGATTACAATGTTTACATGGATGGACGGACAGATGGACGGACGGACATAGCTAAATCGATTCAGAAAATGATTCTGAGCTGATTGGTATACTTTAAGGATAGTATAGGACCAATATTATTGTGCGTTACAAACATCAGCACAAACTTAATATATCCTCCCCACTAAAGTGGTGTAGGGTATACTTAAGAATAGGGTATAAGAATAGGAAAAAAATGTACACAATTTTTTAAATTTAGTACAAAGAATAATTTAAACTCGATTAATCGAATATTTTACGAATACATATTTTATTATAAGTAAATAGTATTAAATAAATAATTACGTTAATGTAGTAAATGTAAAACAAACTAATTTTAAAATCTATTAAAATTGAAATAAATTTTTTATAATTTTTTGGAATATAGAATTTAGAGGAAGTCTTAAAAGTTCCTCTGCTATTTCATAAAGAGTAAATATTTTTTTTTAAGATTTTTTCGCTCCTTTTATGCTAATAATATTTTTATAGCGAATATTTAAAACAATTGCCTTTCTTCTAGTATTTTAATATAATTTAACCTATTTTGTTAAATATTATTTATAAACAAAATATAAATAACTGTTTAAAATTTAAAATATGGTAAAACTCTCTTATAGTCTAGTACTTATACTATGTATCCTGAAGCAAATTACGATTAATGAGATTTTTATCTACTGTATTCGAAATTGCATACATTACATATAGTATCCCCTGTACCACTATTTTTTGGAAATACCTCTTAAACTATAAGTGTGAGAATGAACGGAATACGAAAAAAATAATTTCGTCGTTGTTCTCACATTTTTAAGCCAGTAGTGATTGTTAAAGTAATTTTCTGTTTGGGACCTTATATGGGTCAAAATTGTGTAGGGTCAATTATAGACCGATCCACATACAAACGATATCGTGCCAACAACAAACAAACGGACGGACATAGCTAGATCGTCTTATAATCTTACGATGTCCTAGAATATATATACTTTATGGCGTCTTTGGACAATACTTCGATGTTTAACATACGGAATGACAGAATCAATATACCTCCTATCGTTTTTTGATTGTGGGTATAAAACTGATTTCTAGTGAAAGGGGACTCAGTTCCCTAGTAGAGATTAAAAAACTTGATCTTAGTGCAATATATTCAATGTAATTTTTTTTAAAATGGATCTCAAAAGTTTCCCAAATTTTGAGCAAATTGGTAAAAAAAATAATAATGAAAATGTTTAGTGTATTCAGTATAGAGTATTCTCATACCTACTATGAATTATTATATAGACCAAATGATTTTCAAACGCTGGTAGTGTTCAGTCTCTCTTAGATTTTTTTTAATTTAATCGTGTCATTACATTAACACGCTGCGATTGAGAGATTTTTAAAAGGCTGTTCCTTATGTATGTATTTACTAACAAACTACTAACTTCCCGCCAGATTTCGGTGACTGCAAGTATATTGACTAGTTTATTTTTAATATAGAATTATGCTTACAAGTTTATTCAATAATGTGTTAGCAAGTCATTTGATTTGTAAATTGACTAACTTAAGGACTTAGGGTAGAAGGGGGATCATAGCCATAGGGGCACATTTGCCAATAGCGAATAACTTGAAAACTGAGTAATCGATTTTATCGCATTATCAAATTTTG
Organism: Lucilia cuprina; assembly: GCF_022045245.1. Classification (NCBI taxonomy): domain Eukaryota; kingdom Metazoa; phylum Arthropoda; class Insecta; order Diptera; family Calliphoridae; genus Lucilia; species Lucilia cuprina. The sequence continues at coordinate 34,348,491 of NC_060952.1, forward strand.
TTTTCGTTAATCGATTATCTATCATTTGAAGCATTAACTTTACATATGATGGGAGGCAGACATGATTAATTGGTTTTCAAAGGGCTGTGAAAATATTTCACTGTGTGAACTTTTTGTGCTAACTTTTTTAGTTTTTGCGATAGAAAAAATATATTAGTCAGTATTAGAACGTCAATAATAGTGAATAATAAGACATACAAATATTTTCGATAATATAATTTGAAGCCCGAAAAAATTGAAACTAAACCCCAAACTGCCCGTGGGGCTCATGCGCCAAATATATGTAATGTTTGTGATGTAGAACAAAATTTAGTTAAAATATAGAAAATATCAGTAATAATTTGTTTTAATTCTTTTTGTTAAGTTTTGTGAAATAAACAATAAATATCTGGTTTATTATACTTTGTTTAATGAATTAAAGTATAAAAAAGCAAAATAAGTTTTTAGTTTTGTAATTTTTTCTTTATTTTACTAATGACAAGTCCGCCACATCCCCTTGACGCATTAACCCTTATGGATGGGGCGGTAGCGCCGTTTTTGGTCAGTGCGAAAAAGTTAAAAAATATGTACATGATGATGACTTAGGAAGGATTGAAGGGAATAAAACTAAAGCCAACATATCTAAGTATTCGAATCAAGAAACAAATTAAGAATATGTATTGTGGTTTTAATTTGAGGCCGCCTCAAAAAAAAAGTGGCGTATGGTCCCCCTTCTACCCAACCTATTTATGCACAAGCCTTGTCTATGGAGTAATCTATTGACTAGCCTATAGTCCATTCTATTGAGTGGTTTTGTAGTGGTCTGTCAATTTTATATAGTAGCTTATTGACTGACCTGTTGACTAGTCTATAGACTAGTATATGGACTAGTCATTTGATTTATATATTATTACATTTAATGGTCTATAGACCAGTTTCTTGTTTAATCTAAGGGTTTAGTATAAAAACTGGTCTATAGCTAAATAAAAGTTGTATAAATTGTATACATTTGCTTCCCAAAAAACTGCTGGGGAAATCATGGAATTATGTAAGTAAAATTTGCAAAAAAAAACTCCAAGCATATTTGGTTGTAGTGGTCTGCCACTTTTAATGCAGCGGTAATGCGCATTGGTTTTCAGTAATGATTTTTCAAAAAAATGGCAAAATGCTGAAAAAATTGTCTGTGTATGTTTGTGTTATTTTAAACACAATTTTAAAACTATGCTAAAAGTTTCATAGATTTACAGATGCCACACGCATAGTATGGGTATATAAATCAATTGGCTGAGTTACGAGCAACGGACTGACACTTTATGGGTATGTTGGACTTGTAATGAGCACTCATATGAACATACATAAATATGTTTGTATGTATGGAAGTATATGATCAAAAGTGTATGAAAGTAAATGAACATTCTCATGTAATTATATGAACATATAAAAAAAAGAAAGAAACAAAAAAATGTTTCTGTGAAATGTTTAAAAGCACGTTATATCATTTACGTTCATACTGTACACACATTCATAATTGTAATATTCGATTCATGTATTTTAATTCGCTTTTATTTTTCTTTCTAGGAGTAAAGGATATTCGTATTAATGCATTTGGATGAGTACAATGTTTTTGAACATTATATATTTTCAACACGAAGTACATTAAAACATTGTACATTTTGTGCCTTTTTTTGTTGTTATGTTTTGTAAACAAGTAAATAAGTTATTGAATTTCGGTTGTAGTACAATTATGACGACTGCAGCGATTATAAAGCAGTGCGTTAGGAGTAATTTGTCTGTTTTTGTTTTATGACTAGAAAACTTCATAAGTAATTGAGTTTAAATGTTTACAGTCGATGATTATCGTTAGTATAATTATGTAAATTAAAATCTTTGAAACTACATAAGTAGTGCTAGTCAAGAGATGTAGTGAATATCAAGCGACTATACTCTATGGCTGTATACCCATAGATTATACCGAGAAACAACATTTTTTAAGAATTTTATTTAAGAATAGCGATTAAAATCTGTATAATTTGTGAACAAAATATTTCTAAATATTTTGAAATTTATTTCTAAATATTTTGAAATATATTAAAAAAAATAATAATAATGTTGTTTATATCGGATAATCTTTATAAATTGGGGAGGTCAAAGGTCAAATTTTGCAATATACTGAAATTCTCAGTGTACACAAAAGGTTTAAAAACGTGTTTAAATTATACCCCTTGGTACAAAATTTATGTTTTTCTATCTTCTTCGGTTGTCAAAGTATGTAGTGATTGTTGTCATATTAACAACAAAAATATTGAAAATACAAATCAACAAAAGCATAAACGTAAATCCGATTTACGACTGGCGGCAGCTAATAATGAATATTTAAACTATTTTTCATAATATTTATTTATTTATATATATTGTCCAAATAAAAACGATGTGTTATCAAAGTGACAATGCTAGGTTACTAAACTTAACGTTTTGTTGTTGCATTGCCGAAATGACACAAAATGTAATGAAAATGACAGTAATGGGTTTCGTGACAACGATGCGTTTTCAAAATGATAACTGGGTGTTTTTTTTTATACACAACTGTTATCTAAATGTTGACAAGCGTGGAAAGCTCACTTTTGACAAAGGATTGTATCAATTTTTGTACATTTCTACCGATTTTTCCCTTTTTGTATGTAGTTATATTTTATAGTGTGCTCTTTCATTACACACTGTTGTAATCTCAATAAACAAGACACACACATACATGGTATTATTAAGAGATTTATAGGCGTCAAAGTGAATTTCTAAAGAAGACCTTATAAGAGAGGTGCGGTCAATTATGGTCTGGTCAATTATGGTATTATTAACTTTTTGTGTCTCTACGTCCAATAATTAGATGTGTTGCAAAAAAAAAAGCAAAAAAAAAAATTCACTGTACTCCTTATCGTATTTTAAATAGAAAAATCAGAGGATTTGTTTAAATCGTTTCGATGTGTTACAAAGGGAATAACAAAATCGATATATTTCCCATCTTTTCAGATTGTAAATTTAAAAAAATATAATATAGACTATATAATATGAGGTCAACTCCTCTTAAATTAAAGCAAAACCTATTAGAATGCTAAAATATTTAGAACAATGGTTGAGAAAAAAATCTCATTTGACAATTTTTTTTGACCTACAAAGAGGCAATTAAAATTTAATTAGTTTTTATGTTGAATAGTTTTTTACTCCTAGAATTGTAAGGGCATTTTACATTATTTTGTATACCCTACACTACTATAATGGGTATGGTGCGTTTGTGCTGATGTTTGTAACACCCAAAAATATACAAAAACTTGCTGAGTCGCCTTAACTATGTCCGTCTGTCTGTCCGTCTGTCTGTGTTACATGAACACACAGACTATATGTGCGCGCTACAACAGGTGGCACTTTTCAAGACAATTTCATAAAATTTGACACATAGTCTTATTTTGTTCCAAGGGCGAATGCTATTCCAAATGGTTAAAATCCAAAAAAAAAAAATCAAAATTAATGTTATATGGCAACACTTTTTATAAAACTTTAAACTACATTACCAATTTTCCACTTATAAACGATAATAACACAAGTATATTCTACATAAATAAGTTTGAAGTCGATGCTAATTCCTCTAATAAAAATTTAGAAGGATAGGTCCATATATACCCCTACCTATACGCCCTCTTGTAAGAAATCCCTATTTTGACAAAAATTAATAGAAATATTCCGAAATTAAGTTAAAAACAAATTAAATGCTTTTTTATTTAAAAGATAATCCACTGACTGGTGTATGGTAACATATGAACGGCCAGGCCGACTATACATTCATACTTGTTTTTTGCATTTAAACTGAATTAAATATTTAACAATTCAAAAGAATTTATATAAATTGACAAACTTAGTAAATATATAAATACATATATATGTACGAATGTGTGTACATAAATATATATATGTCAATTTGCATGTGAATATATGAGGTTAGGTATGTTCATATTTATTATTAAATTCATATACATTAGGATGACCCTTAAACAAAAAGTTCTAAACTAAAAATAAAGTTGAATTGTGTGATTCGCAAATGCCCTTTGGAACCTGATCTGCTCACTTCTGTTTCTGTCATATACGACATTTTGTAGTTCGTTAAATGATTCTGCAGTTTCGTCCCATATTGTTCGTCTCCAAGTTGTTTTCGGTCTATCTACCACAATAATAGCAAACGCTATATCGAAATAGATGGCTTTTAAGTATAGGATCTTGATCTGGTCCATGCATTGGTGGATAAAAACCCGATTGTTCCTTTCTTAGAAGAAAGGCGAGTAGTTGAGTGGAATTCTATTGATTATTTTACATATGAAAGGATTTAGTGCAATCCATCTCCAGTTTCTGCAAGACTTAAAATATCTTTATACTATTATTTGGTATTCTTTCTGCCAATCTCCTTCGAGCATGAGTCTTAAAATGTTTGCCAGGGAAATTGTCTATGACTTGTGCTTAGTAATTATACCCTACACCACTTTAGGGAGGAGGGTTGTGCTGATGTTTGTAATGCACAATTATATTAGTACCACCCACCTTGAACCAATCGGCTCAGAATCATTTTCGATTTAGCTATGTCCGTTCGTTTGTCCGTCCGTCCATGTAAATATTGTAATCAAACTACAGGTCACAATCAATCAGTGAAATTTGGTACATATTCTTCTATATTGTCGTTCCTGGGACAATATATTGTCCCAGGAACGAAGCCTATTGTAGATGGTTAAGATCGGTCTATTATATCACATCACCGATCGGCTCAGAATCATTTTCGGTTTAGCTATGTCCGTCCGTTTGTCCGTCCATGTAAATATTGTAATCAAACTACAGGTCGCAATCAATCAATGAAATTTGGTACATATTCTAATAATGTCCCAGGAACGAAGCCTATTGTAGATTGTTAAGATCGGTTCATTATATCACCTAACCCCTATACAAATTTGACACATAACCTTCTATGATCATGTTTACATCGGTCTATTATTTCACAACAATTTGGCACATGATCTTCTATGGTACCGTAAAGGAAGCCTATTAAGGCTTTTAAGTTCATAACTATGTTTAATATATTGGTTTCTCGACAAAAAGCTGGAAACCCAAGTTCTATACTATACTTGATGACCCTCACGAATTCTATTATTAAAGGCCCTCATATATTCACGTTCTCGTACGATAGGTTTTCAGCTGCTACGAGCTGATTTGTATTGTTCTAAACGATTTGGTTTTTGATATATAGTAGTGGGCTATTTGGCTCTGTATATTCGAATAGGTAATTAATTAATTTTGATGTTAACTTGTGGTGTAATTTATGTGAAAAAATGTAAGTCGCATATAGCAAGTCTGTACGTAATATGCGTACATTTCGAGAAACAGTTCAAATTTTCGATATTACTGATATGTCATCTCAAGTTATGGAGTCTGATAGTTGTATTTAAGTGCAAAGAACAAGATGTTAGAGTGATGTCTGGGATCTAGTACGTTAAAACAAATTTTTAAAAAATTTTGTAAATTTTTCCGAGAAATAATATGAAATATTGATATTATCCTTGATTTACACTTATAACTCCGAAGTACAAATACTTCAGAATTACCTTCAAAAAAAATAAACTTTGTCCAGTTTATACAGCTTAAATAAACATTTTGAAAAACGGAATACCTTTTTAACCTCCATTTAAGTGGGGATACCCTAATAGGCAAGATTTCTTTAACCACTTAATGGTACCCAAAAACAATTTAATTAATTTAATTATTTTTTTTAGCGTTTCCTTATACCCACCATCAAAAAAGATGGAAGGTATATTTGTCAATTCGTGTGTAACACATAGAAATATTGTTCATAGACCCCATAAAGTACATATAATCTGGGACCTCGTAAGATTCCGTGACGATCTAGCTATGTCCGTCCGTCTGTCTGTTGGTACGATAGCGTCCACAAAAAAAGAGATATGGGTATAACATTTTTCCAAAATATTATCTATTAATTAGAAATGTTTGGTATTGAAAACGGGCAAAATCAACGTTCAACGATACCACATAGCCCTCAACATAAGCATGTTTTGTATGACATAAGCAAGTTTTGTATGACCCCAAATATCTTTCGAAATTTTGTGGTGATCGGTCCATTTTTGGCCATACCCCCATATAAGGTCCCCTTTAAAAAATAAATGTAATGTAGATTACTGGCTTCAAAATAAATATAAGTATGGCGACAAAATTCGACATGAAAAAGTTTTATATGACTCCAAATACCTGTAAGAAATTTTCTTGGTATCAGTCTTTATTTTTACGCCTTATTATTAATATTACTTACTAATGCACAATGGGGTATAAGATACAATATTTTGGAAATAAAACTATTATTTATTACTTTTTGATTTTCAAAATTTGATCTTCAAAAAAAAAAAAAGAATAAAAATCTTTATGCCATAATAACATAGTTTTGAAAACTCAAAAAGATGAATTTATATTGTTTTGATTAAGGAGTGGAAACAATGTTGGAAATTCAGTTGAACTATTTTTTATGGTATTTCATGAAAATGAATTTCTTTCGAATTGGTCATTTAAAACTGTATGTTCTAAAGCACTCAACCATGTCATACATTCTACCATTTAAATGCGTTTCCGTTTTTTAGTTTGTTTGTATGAGCGTGTAACAAAACAAGGTTAAAAACATTGACTCTTTAAATTTCGAAGTTATACACATAAATAGAGTTGGTAATCCTATGAGGAAAAAAAGTTTGATTTAGGGAAAAAGTTGGTACTTTTTTGCTTTCCTTAAAAATACTGATATAGCTAAGATTACAAACAAGTCAATTTCATTTAATCCGTTTTAAAGTCGAGAGTCCTACTATGACAAATTGGCTTTATAAACGTGTAATTAGACCAAGTCTGGTGAACTGCTTTAGACAAAAAGTGCAATATGAAACTACTACAGGGAATTCAACGTTCACGCTGCTTGGGTATAAGTGGTGCCATGTGTACTACTTCTGGAAACGTTGCTAGATATTCCACCCATTGAAACATATTAAAGATATAAGGCGTCGCTAACATCCGAACGGCTCTTTACTTTAGGCGAACTTGCCAAAAGCGGTTACGGACACGTCATCAATATATACTGGACACATTTGGAGGTTATACACAATCATTGGACGTGCCTGATCGTATACCAGACACAGAATATGTCGGAAACTTTGAAACGCTGATCTCAGATAGAATGTGTTGGTAAAGTGGAACATTGGAGCAAATACCAGTAGGAATCCGTTGTTACACGGATGGCTCTAAATTGGGGGATAAAGTGGGGCTGGTGTTCTATATTGAAGATCCAGAAACAGAAATATACCACCGTTTACCAATGGTGACTCACAGCGCTTAATATATTTACCGACAGCCAGAAGGCAATTAGGGCGATATCAGGGGATAGAATTAAATCTAAGACCGTATTGGATTGTAAGAAAGCTTTAACTGAATACTTTCCCAGAGGTTAGGTTCACATCCTATGGGTACCAGCCCACTCGAAAGTAGTCGGTAACGAAAGAACAAATGTAATAGCTTTAAAGGAAAGGCAGTTAACCTGACAAACGCAAAACCATTCGACGCAACAAAAGCTAAAAATATGGGTGTGAGAGTTCCATAAGACTTCTTGGAATAATGAAACAGAGGGTAGAACCATGAAAATCCTATGGGGCGACCCTGATGAGAGCAAGACGAAAAATCTCCTCAAAATAAGCAAGTCTGGACACACAGGATTACGAGCATATTTATGCAAAATTAGACGTGCGGATTCAGACGTATGTAGATCATGTGGATAGGACAGTGAAACTCTGGAGCACTTTCTTTGCCACTGCCAGGCATTCCTGAAGATTCTTAGGAATTACGTTCAGGAAACTGAGTTTCTGAACACTGAAAAATAATTCATTTAGTTCCCTTTTTTCTCATGATAAGGAGCGTACAACAGGCCCGATAGGCCTAAGTGTACTTCTTCGGACTAGATGTAGTATACATTCTCCTATCAACCTAACATAACCTAAAGTCGAGAGTGTCGCAGAGAGATAGAGCCTTTTGTTTATGTCTCACTTCAAACTAATCAGACAATAAGTTTCTGCAATTATTTGCCTAGATTTCCATAGATAGGATCCTTTTAGTTCCAATTAATTCTGAACATTATCTAGCGCTATGGATATTTGCCTCTGGTGTCAATTTTGCCTGACCAAACCGGAAATATTGAATGTATTGTATATTCTGGGACATTATTGATCTGGGTCGATCGATATATCAAAAATCTTAATCATATTTTTTTGGTGAAAATTTACTGCAGGTACATCTTTAAGTATCAATTTGTTACCATATAATATTTGTTACCATATTATATGAAAGCAAACATTCAAACAAAACGTCGAAGGAACTCCGATTTAACAGTTTCACAACTAAGGCAGAAAAAAGTACAATTTATTGTTTTGTTAACAACAATTTCAACAAATTCATATTTCACATCACTAAATCGAAATGTATCGAAAGAAAGAAAAAAAGGAGTAAACAGTAAACATTTTACGAATTCTTGTAAAATGATTTTTGCTTTTTTGAAAATCACGTAGCTGACATGTATACATTACCCGAAAATACGTTGTTGCTTAACTGCGTAAAGGACAAATCGATTATGGTTTTTTTTTTCCAAAAAAGAAAATCTTGCACAACGAAAAGAATAGGAGAGGAAAAGAGAAGAAACAGTACAGAGAATTGAATTTTCATTACAACCTGTATACGAGTAAAAGTACCAGGATGCAACAACTACTCATACGTTCAAAATCGTTTGCTAGTGTTAGGTGATGTAAACAGGAAATGGCTGTACGTGTATTCAAATTCAAATTCTTTTGCCATTCTTTTTTTGATGGCTTGTTTATATTGCGTTTGTATTTATGTAGTTGTGTGGGTGATTGAATGTTTGTTTGTATATTCCAGTGACTTTTAGGTCAAAAGGTTTATTGTTGTTGTAATTTGAAAAAAATAACAACATTTTAGGAATTTAAGATTCGTAAATCGATAGATGTTTGTTTGTTGTGTGTGCAGTTGTGCATATTAATCTGAACTGGTTTTAGGCCGATATTTTCTTTTTTCCATTTATCGATTCTACTTTTGAAAATAGTAACACACAACATTTTGTTCTTCAACTTTACTTAAATTTTTTTAGAAATATGTATAAGTATAGTTGATTTTTATATTACTTTCTCTTTTAAAGGTATTTTTAAAATGTTTGTATGCGAATGCTTAATTGATGACCATTTTTTCAATGCCAAACAAAAATACATATATAGTACACCGCAAAAACATAAAGAATATTATTATTCGTTGGGTTTTGGAATTTCTATTGAGGTATATTGATTGCTTGTCAACAAAGCTCAATGCTATGTATCGAATCGAATCATAGAATTGTATGATTGCAATTATATGAATTATAGCGACATTACGGATTAAAAGACTAAGTACTATGTTTTTTTAAAGAGTGTTGCTATCTCAGTTCTAGTTCAGTTTTAGTTCAGTTCTAGTTCAGTTCTAGTTCAGTTCTAGTTCAGTTCTAGTTCAGTTCTAGTTCAGTTCTAGTTCAGTTCTAGTTCAGTTCTAGTTCAGTTCTAGTTCAGTTCTAGTTCAGTTCTAGTTCAGTTCTAGTTCAGTTTTAGTTCAGTTCTAGTTCAGTTCCAGTTCAGTTCTAGTTCTAAAGTAAGTAGACTATTCGTGCAATAAACATAAGCACATTAGGAACACATGTGTAGAAAGGATTAAAGAATCAAGGTGATAAAAAGACTCACATCCTTCATCCATTTCCAGCTACTATTATTATAGAGTTTATTATGAAAAACAAAAATAACAAAGGATTCATAATAAATAACAACCCCTCTTTCTTACTTTATAACTTTAATAAGACTGAGTTGAATAAAAAAAAAAAACAAAAAAAGATGGAGTTAAAGAAAAGTAAAATAGTGTTAAAAAAACAACAATAAAAATGTGAATGAATAAAAAATAAAGAATTGATGATGATGATGATGTGATTCATGTTTTTCTAAGCCATTTTGCAAAATCAAAATGCTTGAGTAAACTTGAATTGTCGCGTTTTTGTTTAGCAATGTTAGCTGAAATTGTTGTCTTTGTTGTAGTCATATTTAGCCTGAAGGGTGATTTTATTTTTCTTATATATTTTGACAAACTTGGCATATTTTTTTCTTTTTTATATTATTTTTTATGTTGTTCTGATTAAGTGTGAACAATGGTATTATTACCCAGTAGTTTTTAAAGGGAACCTCCACATGTCCTCCATTTATGTATGTATACAACTGTACAAAAAATCTAACTGAAATAAGGTGAACATAACACACTTTATATTTTTCGGCACTGTGCTTTTAAATGTAAATAGTTTTGCCACAGGAAGTAATCTATTGCAAAGATAGTCTCGTGGAATACTTAATGATTGAGTTATCCACCTCGAACTGCAGTAATTTTTTGTACACACAAACACTTTTGTAAGCCTAAACTTTTCCTTGTTAACAATGTGTGAACGTTTTTTGTTTGCGTATGTGCCTATATTTGTGGGTGTTTGTGTATGCGTAAGTGAGTCTGTGATTTTTCTTAGCATCCCCACAAAAGTTTGACAATTTCTTACGCCTTTTTTTGCTAAGTTACAAAAGAGTTAACAAAAATTTTAAATATTTCTTAAAAAAAATACGATTATTGTACGGAAATGGCAATCCTTAGGCACCTTGTGTTGATATAAAGTTAAAAGAGCTGCTCATGTTTTGACGCAAAAAATCAATATGAGTTACCCTGATCGGGATTTGAATACTTAAAGGGAACGTTCTTGATCGTTAAATATAAATAGTGGTAGGACGATGTGAGCTCTGGACTATAAGGCGGTTGAGTAAAAACTTTCGTTAGTTCATTAAAGATGAGATCCGTTCCTCTTCTTCAAATAGAGTAAATATTTGGTTTCGATGTCGATGAACATAGGTTCTATTTTTGATCTTATGTTATGATTTGGTGCAAGCAGCACTACGGATTTGTAAGATCATCATTCAAGGTCTCTCGGCAAACGTCTTGCAAGTTCTTGTTAAGTGTTACAAGAATATTCTTGAAGTAAAGCATTACAACTTTTTCAATAACAGGGTGAATATACGTATGGTACTTTATAACTTAAAAGTAGCAGTCAGATGTCAAAAAATATATTATAAAGTGAAAGTGGCAAAAATACCGCCTGCATTACTTATAAGTACTCTAATAATGACTTACACAATATATACGTAAGTAAATAGATGAATATGAAAACTGGTACACGCAGAGAAAAGGCATGGTTCGAAATGGTTACTATAACTAAACTATATTCACTGCAACAATATATTGTTATCAAAAATATATAATTGTTATTTTTATTCGATTTAAACAAAATTGTTCTTACTGTAATCATTTCCATCTTCATGGCAATTATACATTTGAAAATTTGAGTATTTTTAAACAAAATTGTGATCACATTAGATCATAATATAGTCACGTATAACTAACAATATTATGGTAAGTCCTACCTATACATCTGCACATAATGGCCATATCTACCTACAACGCACTGGATCAAGAACATATGGACACGCTAAGATTTGAAGCTTGTTACCTTCAATCTTGAACCAACCATCCGAATATATTACCCCACACACGGACTTTGATACAGTCTTCAAAGTCTGAGTTCCTTCCAGAAGCGAGTGGAGTAAAGGTAATCTACCGAGCGAATATACCACCAGAATCTTTACGGATGGTTCTAAAATGAACTGCGGCGTTGGTTCTCGTGTCTTCTTTGAAGAATCTGGGGTAAGTATATGCCACCGTCTTCCCAACAACTGTAGTATCTTTCAGGCTGAAATATTTGCGATAATGTCAGCCTGTAGGGTATTACATGACCTCAATATTCGCGGCAACATAGGAATCTTTGTCAATAGCCAAGTGGCACTTCTCTCACTCAACTCTTATACTACTGCTTCCTTATTAGTAAGATAATGCAAGAAGAATCTGTCAATGCTGGGTCGACTGTCTGACATTACCCTTGTTTGGGTCCCTGCGCATAGGGTAATGAACAGGCAGATGAGCTTGCAAGAACGGTATCTACTCCGTTAAGTTACATCAAGAGCAATATCCTCAGATTTTTTCTTCAAAAAGTTGAAAATAGGTGGAATAACCTAAACACATATAAAGGGGCCAAGTTATTGTGGCCCTCCTTCAATGAGAAACGCACAAGACACCATATAAACCGAAGTAGACGGGACATATCGAGGCTGATAGCAGTAATAACAGGACACTGGGTAATAGGCAGACACGCAAGTGGGCTTGAGCTCCATTTCAATGATCACTGTCGCAGTTGCAAAGACAGGAAAAATGAAGAAACGGTCTTCCATCTCCTCTGTGAATGCCCTGCTCTGGCCGTAAAGAGAAGCCGCTTCCTTGGCAATTACTTCATGTCTAACCTTGGTGAGATATCTGAGTATAGGCTTAAAGATATCCTAAGATTTCTCACAGCAACGGGCTGGATCTAATACCACAAATACAACATCTGACGAGTGGACTTGACAGTTCGCGTGTAGTGAACTACCACGTTAACCAACCAACCAACCATGGTAAGTAAAAAATATTATAATGAAATTATATAAAATACTTCAACTATATTTTATCATAATATGATATTTTAAAATTGTTACAATAACCATAATATATTCAGACAACAATCATAATTTTAACCATAATATATTGCTTTTAGAACATGGTTTTTTCTCTGCGTGTATAAATAACATTTTAACTCATTACTTTTCAATGCAAGTTTTTCCCAGAGTAATACGACACACGTTTTGATGATTGTTATATAAGATTTCCCTTCTCGCACTTTTAATAAATTGTGTTTTTTGCCTATTTAACATACATTTAAAATCCCAGCAATTTCATTTTCTTACAGATTTCCATCAACATTCATCTGCATATCAAAATATTAAATCTGAAAATAAAAAAAATGTATATAAATGAAAACATTGGCACGTGATCTATAAACTAAATGTTTGACATAACGGAGAATATAAAGGTTTTTAGGCATAAATAAAAATAAGTTTTTGCAGTTAGTGTTTTTTTTTCATTGTTGTACTTTTAACTTCTCTCATATTTTTAATGGTGCGAGTGAGTGTGTATAAATGTTGTTACTATTGTAACGACAACCAGTAAAAAGAGTAAAAACGTCCTTAAAGTTTATTACATGCTTAAAGTGATTTTACAGGATGCGCTTCATTGCTTCTTTTATGTTATTGTGCGTGAGAGTATGCATGTTAAATGTTAAATATGTATATATTTCTATCTGTGTGCGTGTGTGTGTTTGTAAGTGTCATTTTTCGCGTGTGTCTTTATATAAGTGTGTATAGTTGTTTTGATTTTATTTATGGATTTTTCCTTTTAGCCTGTTGGGAAAAATATACAGACACATAATCATTCCAATATAGAAAATGGTATAATAATAATAAAATTTATAACTCATTCGTAATTTTTTATGTTTATATTTTTTTGTTATTGACTAACTGTGCGTACACGTATTTATGTTTGTGTATAGGTGTGTATAAAATATATATAGGATGTGTGTGTACGTGTGTCTGTATGATTAGTATGTTTACATTAGTCATATTACTTTTATTTTCATTTGTTATTTACACTTTTACGCGTCTGATTTAATGTTTATTGTAAGTAAATAATAAAAAATTTATTTTTATAGAATGACTCTTCTTTCTGCTCTTTTTTTTTCAAAAGTTTATTTAACTCTTCTCGTTTTTTTTTGTAAAACATTTAACGAAATCTATGTGTTTTCTTAATATTGTTGTTTTAACTTAATGAAATTGTATTTTTATAGAGTTAATTTTATCTCATAAACGTGTGATATTTTTAATGTCATTTTAACTGTGAACTATAACTATAAGATTGAAAATATTCCACTAAAATTACTTATAACTGTTTGGTTTAACAGTCTCAGAATGTACAACTTTACAACGGTCATAACGCTTAAATATAATGGTTCATTTGATAGGATGAAAAACAAGATGCGGTATGTACGGTATAATTTAAGGAAAGGACATATCAGCACACTCCTTTATCCTGATTCTAGTTTCCTGTACAAAAATATATCCATGACTAACAGACTTAAATTCTTAGTATGAATTCTTGACCGGAAATTAAAATGTAGACATCAAAAAGAGATTAGAAGCAATTAAACACATTGATGCTTTGCGCCATATAGAAAAAACTAAATTTTAAATCGGTTTTTAGTTGAGCTATGACTCACTTCAAACAACCTCCTAAAAACTATTAAAATCTAGAATGATAATATGATGACCGCAATTAATGGATTATCAGAATATCTTATAAGAGATATTTCTCCTGATATCGGAAAGTGTTAACTCTAAGAACTACTGTAAAAATAACAAACCCTTAGTTGACTAATGACTGTGATATACATAATATATATATTAACGATCTTAGGACCAACTATTTCATAAGCGATAAAAGATTCAGTAACTCCTAAAGTAGTTGTTTGTTTAATTTCTTTTCCAACATTTGAAGATTTTAACATAATTTGAAGTGCAAAATGTTACATACTTTTTGTATTTTCATTATCAGCCATATGGACGTATGAGCAATATGTGTTGCATACAACAAGTATACGATTCATATATACATAGAAATTTACAGTTTCCTTTTGTGTTTTTTAGGCAGTTCAATTATTCTGCTTTGTTCGATTGATTCGACGAATAATAAATTGATGTCTTATTTGTGCCGGTTAAAAAACCGGATAATTCAAAACTATTCGGTTAATTGTACAAAAGGAATCTAAATGTTTTTATTTTTTCGTTTGAACCATAATTTTCATAAATTTACAAATTACGATAATTTATTTTATTTTTGATTTATTTAGTTTTATACATATCTGAACGTTTTATTTTTATTAAAGTGGAATGATTCTATGGACCTAACAGATATAAATTGATTTATTCCTTTCGTTTTTAACACATCGAAATGTTGGTAATAGACCCAAAAAATATACACATTCTGTGTCTGTAAGTTGAAAACACGAGTTAAAAAACACATTCTATTTGAGCTGCAAATTTGGAGAAAAAAAATTGAGACAAAAGACCTTATAGGACCTCCTCTGAAAATTATGAAAATTATTAACAATATATTACAATATTTTGATGGTGGGTATAATCGTTAAAAATTTATTGTTTAATCGTTAAACGATTTTTCATTTAAATACCTTAGCGTTTACTGCATTTTCATGTTTTTGCCTAGATTTATAATTTTTGATCTAGATACGAGATTTCAAATATTAAATAATAAAATTTCTTAATTCTAAACTGATTAATCATCTGACTTTTGTCAAATGAATGAAGAGAAAAATGTATTACAAAATATATGACTTTATTCATTAATGTTGAGACAATTTTGATAAAACTATTTAGTATATATAATAACACCTAGGCCCATTATTACAATTTGGCTATAACTAAAGGATTTTTAAGGCAGATAATTTTTTTCGGCATATTATAGTTGTATTTTAGTTAATGGATATCAAAAAAGTATAAGAAGATCCTTTTGTCATCTTTCAGTTTATATCAGAGATGCTCAAGCACATACTACCATAGACCACCATAGTTTTATTTGTGTTGGTAAAGCAAGAGAGAACAGAATTCAATTTAAAATAAAAGTATACTGAATAAATGACTACAACTCTCAAATATTTATTATGGATTTTGACAGCCAGCATATATATAAAAAACTATCAACTGTTCTCTCATGTTCACATGCATTAATTTGGCTTTCTCAAAATTTTGTTGTTGTATTTCTGTGTGTATTTAAAAAAGGTCGCGCACAGACCTTGCTTCGACAAGTGCTGATCAGCAACTGATTTGATTTGGTTTTTCAAGTTGAGAGCAAATCAACAGATATTGCTCATTATAAAAAGAAGAAGAATTTAACCTATAGTGTATGTGTATTTCAGGGATGGAAAAAGAAATTTTGTTTCAGTATCAAAAAATATTTCAGAGAGTACTTTATTGGATCTCAAAGTACTTAAGTTAGGTTGATAGGAGGATGTGTACTACATCAAATCTGAAGAAATACACCTAGACCACAATCGGGCCTGTTGTGCGCTCCTTATAAAAAAAAAGATCTGAAACTCAGTTTCCTGAACGTAATTCCTAAGAATCTTCCAATCAGTGTTAGTCAGGAATGTTATTTCTGGAATTACATCACTTCCAAGATACTTGAATCTAACTTCGACGAATGCCTGGCAGTGGCAAAGAATGTGCTCCAGAGTTTCACTGTCCTCTCCACATGCTCTATATACGTCTGAATCCGCACGTGTGTCTACTCAGAATACGTACTATCATACTAACTTCAGACTTGCTCATTTTGAGGAGATTTTTAGTCTTGCTCTCATCAGGTTCACACCATAGGATTTTCGTGGTTCTACCCACTGTTTTATTATTCCAAGAGGTCTAATGGGATTCTCTCACCCATATTTTTAGTTCAGCTCTTGTTGCGTCGAATAGTTTTGCGTTTGTCAGGTTAACTGCCACGAGCTCCCTTCCTTTTAAAGCTATTACATTCGCTCTTTCGTTACCGACTACTCCCGAATATGATGTGAAACCTACCTCCGGGAGAGTATTCAACTAAAGCTTTCTTACAATCCAAAGTACTAAAATATTTTTTTTTTTGCTAAAAGTTTGTAATTTTTGAAATATATTTATACATTTTTAAATTGAAATGGGCGTTATATGTTGATGTGGTGTCATTCCCTCAATGTTAACATCTTTCATATAATTTGATGAAGTTAGCTACACAGTTTCTTGCCCAGGAAATGCATGGTATCTCATAGCTACAAAATAAATATTACCACGAAATTGTATTTTGTAAAATGTTATATTGGCGCTGTTATAAAGTCTCGAAAAGCGACAAAAATTGCGTTTTCTCAAAACTCAGGATATAAAATCTCAGATTCCAGATTTGATGGAAAAAATATAAAGTAATATTCCAACTCAAGGCTGATAATCTGAACCTCGGGAGTATCACGATACTTTTGCATATCAAAAGGTATCAAAAAAAGTACCATCGTACCCATTTTGCCATCCCTGGTGTATTTATTTAGCGTCAGCAGAATTTTCCTATCCTATCACGCGTGCTATGTAATGGCAATATTTAGCTTCTCTGGTTTATATATAATAACTGGAAATAAATTATCGTCATGTTAGTTATTGAAAAGATGTAATTAATATGCTAAAAATGTGTTTCTTGTCTGAAAAATCTATATGATTAACTTTTGTTACTTTTTGTACCCTACACCACTATAATAGGGAGGATATTATGCGTTTATATTGATGTTTGTTACACCCTATATCCATCTTAATCGGCTCAGAATTACTTTCGATTTAGCTGTCTGTCTAAGTGTTTGTCTGTCTGCATTTCTGACTGTGTGTCTATATGTGTCTCTGTCCCTGTATCCATTTTCTTTTGCGCGGGCTATAGGTCGCAATTTTCAAAATAATTTAATGAAATTTGGATGAATTTCATTAAAATCGGTTCATTATTAAACTTGTTTATAACAGTTTGATAATATTTGTGAAGCTTTAATTGACTTACAAATAGTAACTCTTTAATTTTTTTTTTAAATATAAGTTTAATAGCGAATCTGCTTAGTGTACGTATGACTGTACCCGATGAACATTTATAACAATTTCATTTTCAATTTAATCCCGCTTTGCAATGTAACATTATTATGATGTAAAAAATTTATCTTTTTAACATTTTGTGTTATACGAGTTTTATCCAGAATAGACAAGAATCATATAACAATTTTACGCATCACTGTATTTCGTCCGCGCTTGCATACTAAATAATTTGTTATTGTAACCGTAGCCGTTAAAGGTGGAATGTTTAAAATGAATAAAAATACCTGAAATATAATCGTTTTTTATGC
The DNA here is from genome assembly GCF_022045245.1 of Lucilia cuprina. Taxonomy (NCBI): domain Eukaryota; kingdom Metazoa; phylum Arthropoda; class Insecta; order Diptera; family Calliphoridae; genus Lucilia; species Lucilia cuprina. The sequence goes on from NC_060952.1 coordinate 34,366,537, forward strand.
CAAAAAAACACTTTTTATTCATGCGTAAAACGAAGTATTCAAATAATATTTCAGTGTAGTAAAACATCAACGTACAACAAACATCAGCGGTAATGATGCTGCTACTGCTATTATCTTCATCATCATCATCATCATCATCAGGGCAATGGCAATTTGTATTCATGTTTGGGTGTGTGTATGTGTGTGTTTGTTTGCTTGTTTAGTATAAAGTACCAACCAATCTGTCAACTGTTTTTAGTTGTTAATGTTGTCTGCATTTCGTTGGTCTAGATACATTTTGAACTCTAGTTGATATACAACAGGGTGTAGACCAACAATCAACAATTTCGCAGATTCTCTCATACATGGTATACTGTTGTTGTAGTTTTTGTAAAAAAAATTGTTTAATACCACACAAACAGAAATAATGCTTGTAGGCAGTATAAGAAATTATTTAAAAATTTCATTTAAAAAAAGTAAGAAGTTATAGTCGGGCGAGGCCGACCATATAATACCCTACACTTGTATATGAATAAAATGTGATTTAGTTTTCATAATAAAGCATTTAAGTTGAATTGTAAGTAAAATTTTGATGCGGGCTTTTTAAAGTTCATCAGGGTCATCTAGTATAGAACTTAGTCTTGCAGCTTTTTGTCGAGATACGAGTATATTAAACATAATTATGAACTTTATATAATAAATCTAATATAATTAGAATAGACAACTTTATAATAAACTTAATAAGAAATAACGTGTTTAGATGTACAAAATGTCTAGAAAATAACTTGATAATGGCACCTTATTACACAAATGAAGAGTATATAATTGAAATTTTACCTAAAGGCTTTGTACCACCTGAAGCATTTGTTTATTTAGATAAAAAAGGAATTATACAAAATGAAAATAGCACACCAATATTTTATCATAATTTCAGAAGAGCTACTACTAAAGCAATCCATTCCAGTATAGATAATTTAAATATAAAATATGATACAACTTTATCTTACAAAGATTTTTCGATATATCAAAAAACAATCCAAAACCAAAAATTTTGGTGGCTAACGAATTAATATAATCCCTTTTTACCTTTTTGACCAATTAAATTAAAAATTTATAATAAATAAGCAATGTTTTTGTATTATTTTTCATTGCAATGAATCAATTATATACTTTTCATTTTTAAAACAATGTACAAATTAGAATAAGCATTTATAAAAAATAAAATTAAAAACTAAACAATAAAAAATAATACTAGAGTGTTCTAATAAGGACCATTGTATATAAACATTCTAACATATATAGTTTACTATTGTTTATTGTAGTTATAATGTATCATAATTTTGTATCAATAAACGAATAAAAAAAAAAAAAAAATAATTATGAACTTAAAGGCCCTATTTTGCGGGTTCAGTTCTATGGGGCCTAGGTGAAATAATGGACCGATGTTAAACATTTTCAATAGGCTTCGTCTACACTATCATAGAAGATCATGTGCCAAATTTCATTGAATTATCTCCAATATTGCGAACTGTAATTCGATTACAAGGTTTACAAGCTCTATTCGGGGGTTCCCTTGTATGGGGGCTAGGTGAAATAATGCACCGATGTTAACCATTTTCAAAAGGCTTCATCTACAGTACCATAAATGATCATGTGCCAAATTTTATTGAATTATCTCCAAAATTGCGATCTGTAGTTTGATTAAAATGTTTACAAGCCCTATTTGGGGGGTACAGTTGTATGGGGGCTAGGTGAAATAATGGACCGATCTTAACTATTTTCAATAGGGTTTGTCCAAATTTCATTCAATTGTCTTCATAATATACGCTCCCCACTAAAGTGGTTTAGGGTATAAATATAATAGTTTTTTGCCAGCAAAAACTATCATTACCATGTATGACCATGTAAGGTGTTACAATGTAATAATTTTATTTATTTATTTATTTATTTATTTATTTATTTATTTATTTATTCAAAAATATATATCTTAAAATAGCATTTTAAGTCATTATATTAACTCTGTAATATCGTTAAAGGTAAGCACTTAATACAATCGCTTACAAGTAATTAGACAAGTTAGTCGTTGTAAATTGTAGCATCTACAGCTTTATAGACAAGAAGACTAATGAATTAGGAAGTATTTATATAATGTATTATTAGTAGGACCTTACTAGATTACTTCCATGTATTGCCGACGATATGTAGTAGTCACTGAAAAGTATGTTGTTAGGTAAGTTATTACAAGTGAATTGGGGAATTTCAGTTTATGAATTATATTTATGATTTGGTATTTGCTAGATTTAAAATAATTTTTCAACTGCCCTCTTAAATAGAAAATATCGCGATTTTTTTTTTGCAATAAATACCATCGTAACGCATAGAGAGTAACGATAACAAATTGTCTTTTTACGTTTATGATTATTTTCCCGTTGCTGATGATGCGGCTCCTGTTGTTGTTTTTAAATTCTAACATTTTTATAATGTGTATTTTTTTGCTTGAGCTGTAGTTGTTGTTGTGCATATATTACCGCTTTATAAATTGTCACAGTTGATATATTTGTAATGTTGGTTGGTTTGTAAACTAAATGACAAAAACCGCGACATTCCTGTTGTTGTTGTTGGATGATAATGCCAACGAAGAAGATGATGATAATAAAGTTACTCCCGTGGAAATATGATGCTAATATATGTTCTTCAATGTTGGCTATAACGATTCCCTGAAATAATCATAATGAAGTTATGTTTTATTTTGTTGTTTTAGTTGATAGTGTTGCTCCTGTAGGGTATGATGATGAGTAAACAACATGACAACTTGCATCACTGAGAATACTGTTCTCTCTGCTTTTTTTAAGCTTAAGTATGTATGAAAATACTTTGATATTTAGATTTACTCATACATACACATGTCAAAGGATTTACCCAACAAATAAAAAAAAATTTAAAAATTAAGTGTTTCAAGTCTCATTTTGTTAATAATTTAGCGATATTAATGAATATATTTCATAACTTATAATTAAATGAGTTTTAGAAAATCTAATAGAAAAATATCTTCTCCAACCATCAGGCATGTTTGAATCCACAAAAGTATGTTGTCAATCAAATTTTCGATATAGTTGGAAATACTTTTTTGTAAATTCAAAAAAATGTGTAGCCCTAATGTTTGTTGGGTATATTCTCGATGAATGTTTTCATTTTTATCACCTCCTTTGTGGTTTTTGTTTGAGTTTTATTATAAATGTATTTAGGACTCTGGCGTAACTGTGTAAATGCTAGTGATTTTTATTTTATATTACGTTATAGTATTAAAGACGTACAGTGGGACTATGCTTCTTAAATGAGCGAGCTCTACATCATTCATTGGCAATGAAAAAGCGGATATACTTGTTACATACTGAGAGATTTCCATACAACCACTTGAAATAAAAGAGAAAAAGTGAATAAGACTCCTCAGGATGAAAAAGTTCTAGGTTAGTAATGCACACAAATTTACGACCAGAACACAGTAAGGGCTATTAAAAAATTATAGTGATTTGTTTGCAAAAATACACATTTAAAGTTTTTTTCACCCTACACCACTTTAGAGAGGAGGGTATTATGCGTTTGTGCTGAAGTTTGTAACAACCAAAAATATTGGTACTAGACCCACCTTAAAGTATACCAATCGCCTCAGAATCACTTTCTCAGTCGATTTAGCTATGTCCGTTCGTCCGTCTGTCTGTGTGTCCATATAAACTTTGTGCTCACGCTACAGGTCGCAATTTTCAAGATAATTTGATGAAATTTGGCACATACTCTTTTTTTAGTTTAAGTACGATCGCTATTGAAAATGGTTGAAATCGGTCCATTATTTCTCCTAGCCCCCCATACAACCGTACCCCCCGAATCGGGCCTTTAGGCTCATAATTACGTTAAATGTTTTATAATGTCAACAAAAATCAACAAAAATTAGTTTTATAGAACAATAAATGACAATACTAATTTTTATTGTGATCGGGCCTCATTTGACCCTAGCCCCCATACAGACTCCCCTTCAGAAAATGACTTGAAGGTCAAAATTAACTTATAATTACTTATAAAAAGATTAAAATCTACATAAATGACTTTGAGATCAGAATATAAACGAAAGAACATAATTGTTTCAAGGTTTCCTTTATAAATTTTGGTAGATGAATTTAGACGTAAATTCATCTACCAAAATTTATAAAGGAAACCTTGAAACAATTATGTTCTTTCGTTTATATTCTGATCTCAAAAATAAATTATATATTAGTAACCCAACTTAAAAACAAGTATAGTCGTGTATAGCCAACCATATGATACCCTACACCAGTCAGTATGTCAGTATGTCGATTATTAAAAAAAGCATTTGATTTGTTTTTTAACTTTATTCCAGAATATTTTTACTTATTTTTGATAAAAAATAGATGTTTTACAAAAAAGATATTTTTTGTTTAGAAGAGAGTAGGGGTAAATATGGGCCTATACTTATAAATGTTGATATATAGAGTTACTTTAAAGTTATTTATGTAAAATTTAAATTTAGATATTAGTGTTTATTTGTGAATTTTGACCTTCATTTTTTGAACGGAGTTTATATGGGGTCTAGGGTCAAATGAGGCCCAATCATTACAAAAATCGGTAGTGTCATTTAAAGTTCTATAAAACTAAGTTTTTGCTGACTATTGATGACATAATATATAATTAAACTAATTATAAGCCCAAAGGTCCTATTCTGGGGTACGGTTGTATGGGGGATAGTCAAAATAACTAACAAATTTCATTCAAAGAGCTTGAAAAACGCGGTCTGAACCTTGCCCATAGGGTTTACATGACAGCCAGCCAGCCAGCCAGCCAGCCAGACGGACGGACATAGCTTCATCTACTCAGAAAACTATTCTAAGCTGATTTGTATAATTTTAGGACGAATATTTTAGTATGTTACAAACTTCAGCACGAACACAATATACCCTCCCCACTAAAATGATGTGGGGTATAAATAGATTTGGATAAAATTTGAACCAGGGTTTCTACTATCGAATATTGGCTCAAAATAATTATATGGCGACGAAATTCGACATAAACAATTTTCGTATGACTCCAAATATCTCTTCGAAACTTTGCTGAGATCGGTCTATATCGATAATTGACATTTTCAAAACAACTATATGGCCACATAAACCGAAATAAAGAAGTATTGTATGACCCCAAATACCTCTATATAATTTTATGGGCCACATAAACCGAAATAAAGAAGTATTGTATGACCCCAAATATCTCTATATAATTTTATGGGGATCGGTCCATATTTACCCATTTTTGACGAATTTTACAATTTCCATAAAAAAATCGTTCCTTTAGATTATAGGATGATTGGTTTATAATTGATCTTACCAATCGGCTTAGAATCAATTTCTGAGTCAACACAGATATATCCGTCCATCTGTCCGTCTATTTAAACCATTAAAACAAACTACAGTTCACAATTTTGAAAATAATTTAAGGAAATTTGGTACATGATCTTCTATTATGTTTAATATATTCGTATCTCGACAAAAAGCTGCGAAAACATGTTCAATACTAATTTTGACCCCACACAAACTCCCTTTAGAATATTATTGGTCGACCTAGCCTGAATATAATTTTTTACTTGTTTTTCAAATGTAACTCATAAGACATTCTCTTTATGCATGTAAAATTTCATAAGAATCGAACTAACCTTTTAAAAGTTACATAATTATTACTTTCCTTTTTGTATTTCTATACCACTGTGCAGTAGTTATTAAAATATATTCGTTTGCAAGAGTATCTAGACACTGTTGGTTGGCATGTGATAGTGATTTGAAGTTTTGATTTTTTTTTGGTATTTGTCTGTTTTAAACTGAACATTTCAGTAGAACAGGTGACAAATCGGTTTTGCGCTATTTAGGTAATATGCCCGTAAAAGGTTTCAAGTTTTGTGATGATTTATGAACAGTGTATTTCTTTTTTTTTTTTGCTTGCAACTCATTTCATGCTAAATCCCTCTGACAGTTAAAGAAAATGGAGAGATTTGTTGCGATACTAAGGTAAACGATTTGCATCATTTCGATTTATTTGTAGCAAAGAAACAATTTTTCTTGTCATTTTGTTAATCAGACAACATTTGTGGTTTACGAGTGTTGAGTAACTTTAAGAAAAACAAGAAATTATTGTGTTTTTTTCTTCAAATAGTATTTTAAATGTATTTTATACAATTAAGCTTTTAAATGTCATTTAATCATGATTATATTGATTTGTTAAGAAAAATCCTCTTAACTAAAGGGTACTTAGTTGAAAAGGGACTATATAACGTTATGTGTTTGATTATTATGTACATGGTTTACATGAATTAAACCCATTTATAAACATAATATTACAAAAGCTGTTCATTTGTACATAAATATGTATGTATGTCTGTATATACATATTTAAACTAAATGTAAATAAGCCACAATTTTGACAGTTTGACATCACAATGGTCGAAGTTATATAAATACATACACACTTAAACTCACACACATATACATATGTATGTTGATATGAAAACATACTGGTCCATGCAAATAAATTTATATAGCACTACCCTGCAGTTTAAGTGGCATTCCCTGACGTGTTAAAAATAAAAAAATTCTGAAGAACATTTTTTAAGAAACGTTTTAAAGCGACTTCTTTCTTGATTACTTGAAATCATTAATTTGACAAATCTTTTTACTTCTCTTCAATGTGAGCAAAATATAAGATAATATTTACAAAATACTGTTTAAAAAGGATACTTTTGAAATATTTGTAGCATATAGGACTGAACTTACATACATATGTGTGTATAAAACATACACATACTAACTTACTCACTTAATGTCGATACTAAAACAATTGCTAATGCATGTTCAACAACATACCCAACCAATGCAACAATAATAAAGTCGAGTATGTTCTTCTGTATGTATGTAAATATACCTATACACATACATATATGTAGCTATTCATACGTACATACGTTTCATGTATGTATATTGTAGTTTTGTATCTGAATCGATTTTCATACAAATTACCATCAGAAATAAATTTAAGGACTATAACATTGTTCGACATTAAAAAACCTCAAAATGTTATACCAAACATTTTAGTATTATTTCACACATGGCTTTTGTTTTGTGAAATTCTTATCGATCTACATTCACACATTTCTGTATGTACAAAAATTCTCATAAAATGCTTTAAAACCATATGTGAACAGTAGAGACAACAGATCATTGGAACTTTGATTTGTATAAAAAGTTGAAGATAAAAATTTCATTTAAAGAAATTAATTATGTTCGTTAAAGAGATATAAATGCACAGACAGATAGACGGAGTAATTGGTATATTTTTTGTTGGATGTAGGACCAATATTTTTGGATGTTACAAACATTAGCACTATAGAGGTGAATGGTATTAAAATTATGATTTTATAGAAGGTAACATTATATGAAGAAAAGTAATGTGTTCTACTTCTATAACCACTTACTTTACAATGACTAGTACTTATCTTCTGTATTACTTTAAAGTAGTCATAAACTATTATTTGATGCAGAATAACTCAGTAAAATAAAACGAAGTACTTCCAAAAAACAACATTTATCACCACTTCAAAAGTAGCACTAAGTGAGTTTGTTCACCTTCTACGGAAGTTGTTGTTGTAACAGGTTGGATGTTCTTCCCTGGGGAAAAAACTTCCGGTAGATACAGCTCTTGCTGAGTTGATAATCTTTAGCCGATTGAAAATTGGGTCGTTTCGGAACGGAAATCCAATTGTGGTGAGAATGCTATTGAAGTGTAGTTTAATGACTTCTAAAGAAGCGAAAAGAATTCAATTTGGTTTAAAATTGAAGATATATTTTTTGTGCTGGAATTTTTTGAATTAAATCCATTTTATTTTGCAGTTGATTGATAAATGCGTGTAATTTGCTTATTTATGTTAATATTATTACCATAATTTATTAATAAGTCAAATTAGTTGTATTATATAATACCACAATTTCACTTCCTAATAACTTAAAAAAAATAATTCCTAAGAATAACTTCAAATGTAGTGAATTTGGAATCAAATAAATGGCAAATGTATGACAAGCCTGTATTAAAATCATTACTTCTTCAGGTCTTTATTAGTTCTTCCATTGGGTAACTAACTGGCTCCTTATTATTATTACAAACAAAACTGCTAACCCAACAACTTCTTTGTAAGCGAAATGAATTTCTTAAACTACATTTGTGTAAGCGATCGTAGAAGTACTTGCGTCCAAGGACATCACCGTGTGAAAATAAACAAATAAAATGCTTAGAATTTTAACTCATTACTTTAAAATGCAAGTTTTTCCTGGGTGTACATTTAAAGTTTTTAACAAAATGTTCCCAAAGTTTATATAGTATTTTATAAAAAAATTAATTTTTGTCCAGAAAATCATTTTTTAAAACTTTCTAGTGATCATATCATAGACTGTTCAATTCAGATACAGATATTAATATGTAAATATACCCTTTTGTTTTTAATGAATGTGTATCTACACATATATATCTACAATAGGGTTATAACCAACTTTTATTGATATTTTCATTGTAAAGTCAGATTAACCGAGAATGATTAGAACTTTGTCGGTACATTGTATTGAAATTTGAACGTGGAGCAAATAAAGTTGTGATGATGTTTAATCATTGTAATTTTTTCAGAATTCAAAATAGTGTTCATTATTATATATGTAAGAAACCACAAAGAACATATATTCTGGGTTCTAGGACATTTTGTATCGATTTAGCTATATCCGTCCGTCCTTCCGACGTATGGCTGTCTGTCGCCATACAAAGGTATATATTTTCGGAAATCAGACTTGAGGGGTAATGACTATACAAAGCAGGGTTGGAGGGGTAATTACAATTACATTTGAAGTTATTGAAATTGAAGCTTTACCAATTTCAATTAATTGTAATTGAAGTTTTGGCAATTACAAATATTTGTATTTTGTGAATTTTATTATTTTTAATTACATGTAATTTGTAGTTAGTATTACTTTAATGACACTATTACAAATAATTGTAATTGGTAAAACTTCAATTACAAGTAATTGTAATTGGTTACTAATCAATTGCACATTACAAGTAATTGTAATTGACCATGTAATAAATTACTTTGTCTAATCATTACCCCCCATGCCTGACGCAAAGTAATTGAAGTTTATTACTTGCAATTACTTGTAATTAAATTTACGGTATTACTAATTAAAAATTATAAGGACACAAATTTAAAATTACAAGTAATTATTAATGGAAATTCAATAATTTGCAATTGAAATTGTTAAAACTTTAATTACAATTAAAAGTAATTGTAATTGTAGTTGACAAACCTCAGTTATACAATAAAAATTTTGTTAATGTTTGGCATAAATATTTGAGGTGTAGTTAAGTCCCCAAAAGCCCAAATTTGTGACCATATTTGTATACCCACCATCAAAAAAGATGGGAGGTATATTTATTTTGTTATTTCGAGTGTAACACATCGAAACATTGCTCAAAGATCCCATAAAGTATTTATATTCTGGGACCTTGTAAGATTCTAAGTAAGACGATCTAGCTATGTCCGTCCGTCTGTCCGTCTGTCCGTTTGTCTGTTGTTGGTACGATAGCGTCCACAATAATAAAGATAGGGAGATGAAATTTTCCGAAAATATTTTCCATTGATCTCAAATGTACGGTATTAAAAATCGGGCAAAATCGGTCAACGATTTCACAAAGCCTCCATACAAATGTACCCCCCGGAATATTGGGTAAAAAGCTTCAAACATTCACAAATTCGTTGTTAATGAAGCAAATTTTGCACAAGTCAGTTTCTTTAGTTAAATTCTAAATTATGGCGGACATAGAACCATAATTAGACCCCATATAAAGTCCCCTTTAGAAAATGACTATAATGCTGATTAGTGACTTAAAAATACGAATATTGATAAGTTTTATAGGAACCGAAATCTGTGTACTAATTTTTATGAGGATCAGTCCATAATAACACCACCCCTAGTCTTCGAATTAGTTAATAGACTAATCTATGAACTGGATTAATTAAATATTGACTAGTTTTTTGAATATTGAGTCCGTGAAATGTTATATTGAGTAGTCGAACTATGAGCTGGACTTTGCTACGCTAGTTCATGGTTTAGTAAGTATATGAGCCAATCTATCCAATCTGTTTATGTAAAAGTCTATTTACTAGTGTTTCTTTTAGTCTATTGATTACTCTATGGTGATTATATTGATAAAGATGTAACATACAACATACTAAAACTTTGTACAGATACAACCCTAATCCGTTCGGAAATACATACGAACTATACATCCAACTACATATTCATTTTACCACATTCTTTTAAATATCCAACATATCTGCCTACAAATATGTGTGAATATGTATATATGCATATACGATATAAGTACAACTGTATGTGTGTATGTTTAGTCAATATGTTCAACTATATTGATTTTAATTACAATGGGCAAAAAGTCATTTCACTCATCTATTCATTGCTATAGCATGCATCTTCTTTCAATGTTAATTGCTTCAACTGCTGCTGATTCTACAACTGATGTTATACATTGGTTCCTCTTGATGTTGCAACTACCTCTAATTGTACGGTATGGTAGTAGTATGTAGCTCTACTTCAGCTTGTTGCTGCTTCTATAGTTATTGTTGTAGCTGCAGCTGTTGGTTAGCATTACGTTAGCCAATTACAATATGTTAGTTCACAAGCTGTTATGGATGTACAATGTAAATATGTATGTATCTGTTTCGATGAATGTAATGTAATGAATGTTAGTGAGTAAAATATACATGTAAGTGTAATATGTATGCATGCATGAATGTCTATGTCTCCATGTGCTGTGTACTTTTTAAAATACAAAATAGAAGAAAATAAATATTTTTCCTCTTTTCTCTTTGTGTTGCAAGTGATTTAAATGCAACAACAATTTTTTAAGTTTTTATTGTATTTTTTATATCTGTTTCTAAAACAAAACCAGATGGATTCTCTATTCATTCGTTTTATGTTGTATCGCTCCCTTGTTTATGTACAATCGATGAAAGTGCCTTGGCATTGGCAATCAAATACAATTTTCAAGTTGTTTACAAATAGAAAAAAATGTATTTCATTTTCTGAAAATTCTTTTAAAAAATCTATGTATCAATTAAAATTGTTTTTATACACTTTAGCTTCGCGAGATTGGTGAATATAAGTTTTTTATTATGTTTGTGATAAATATAGTATAATATGTCGATCCTAGAAAGTATATACATATATCATATATCATATGTCATGTCCAAAGGAAGAAAACAACAACTTACAGCTGTGTTGTTTAATAAATAGTTTTTGCTGAAGTAATAATATAGTCGAAAAATGTAAAATAAGTTGAAATTTTATAAAATTTACCTTAATTTAAATAATGAAGGGTATATAAGATTCGAATTCAAAGTCGTTCTTGATATGATTTGTTGTTCTTGATATGATTACTTTTTTATCAATAATTAAGTTAAGTTTATTAGAAAATGTGTTTCAGTTTATGCTTTATTTAGATATACGATTTGACAATAGATAATTTTTTAAGCATTGTCATACAAAAAAGGAGATGAAACTGTAACTGATTTAAAAACTAATAAACAAAAAAAAAAAAAAAACAAACAAACTAACTAACTAACTAACTAACTAACTTACTAACTTACTAACTTACTAACTTACTAACTTACTAACTTACTAACTTACTAACTTACTAACTTACTAACTTACTAACTTACTAACTTACTAACTTACTAACTTACTAACTTACTAACTTACTAACTTACTAACTTACTAACTTACTAACTTACTAACTTACTAACTAACTAACTTACTAACTTACTAACTTACTAACTTACTAACTTACTAACTTACTAACTTACTAACTTACTAACTTACTAACTTACTAACTTACTAACTTACTAACTTACTAACTCTACTTACAAACTTACTAACTTACTAACTTACTAACTTACTAACTTACTAACTTACTAACTTACTAACTTACTAACCTTACTAACTTACTAACTTACTAACTACTAACTACTAACTTACTAACTTACTAACTTACTAACTTACTAACTTACTAACTTACACCTTACTAACTTACTAACTTACTAACTTACTACTTACTAACTTACTAACTTACTAACTTACTAACTTACTAACTTACAACTTACTAACTTACTAACTTACTAACTTACTAACTTACTAACTTACTAACTTACTAACTTACTAACTAACTAACTTACTAACTTACTAACTTACTAACTTACAATAACTTACTAACTTACTAACTTACTAACTTACTAACTTACTAACTTACTAACTTACTAACATACTAACTTACTAACTTACATAACTTACTAACTTACTAACTTAACTAACTTAACTAACTTACTAACTTACTAACTTACTAACTTACTAACTTACTAACTTACTAACTTACTAACTTACTAACTTACTAACTTACTAACTTACAACTTACTAACTTACTAACTAACTAACTTACTAACTTACTAACTTACTAACTTACTAACTTACTAACTACTAACTTACTAACTTACTAACATACTAACTTACTAACTAACTAACTTACTAACTTACTAACTTACTAACTTACTAACTTACTAACTTACTAACTTACTAACTTACTAACTTACTAACTTACTAACTTACTAACTTACTAACTTACTAACATACTAACTTACTAACTTACATAACTTACTAACTTACTAACTTACTAACTTACTAACTTAACTAACTAACTAACTTACTAACTTACTAACTTACTAACTTACTAACTTACAACATTACTAACTTACTACCTTACTAACTTACTAACTTACTAATCTTACTAACTTACTAACTTACTAACTAACTTACTAACTTACAACTTACTAATTACTAACTTACTAACTTACTAACTTACTAACTTACTAAACTTACTAACTTACTAACTTACTAACTTACTAACTTACTAACTTACTACTTACTAAATTACTAATTTACTAATTACTAACTTACTAACTTACTAACTTACTAACTTACTAACTTACTAACTTACTAACTTACTAACTTACTAACTTACTAACTTACTAACTTACTAACTTACTAACTTACTAACTTACTAACTTACTAACTTACTAACTTACTAACTTACTAACTTACTAACTTACTAACTTACTAACTTACTAACTAACTAACTTACTAACTTACTAACTTACTAACTTACTAACTTACTAACTTACTAACTTACTAAACTTACTAACTTACTAACTTACTAACTTACTAACTACTAACTTACTAACTTACTAACTTACTAACTTACTAACTTACTAACTTACTAACTTACTAACTTACTAACTTACTAACTTACTAACCTAACTAACTAACACTAACTTACTAACTTACTAACTTACTAACTTACTAACTTATACTAACTTACTAACTTACTAACTTACTAACTTACTAACTTACTAACTTACTAACTTACTAACTTACTAACTTACTAACTTACTAACTTACTAACTTACTAACTTTACTAACTTACTAATTACTAACTTACTAACTTACTAACTTACTAACTTACTAACTTACTAACTTACTAACTTACTAACTTACTAACTTACTAACTTACTAACTTACTAACTTACTAACTTACTAACTTACTAACTTACTAACTTACTAACTTACTAACTTACTAACTTACTAACTTACTAACTTACTAACTTACTAACTTACTAACTTACTAACTTACTAACTTACTAACTTACTAACTTACTAACTTACTAACTTACTAACTTACTAACTTACTAACTTACTAACTTACTAACTTACTAACTTACTAACTTACTAACTTACTAACTTACTAACTTACTAACTTACTAACTACTAACTACTACTAATACTAACTTACTAACTTACTAACTTACTAACTTACTAACTTACTAACTTACTAACTTACTAACTTACTAACTTACTAACTTACTAACTTACTAACTTACTAACTTACTAACTTACTTACTAACTTACTAACAAACTATCTAACAAACTGACTAACTAACATACCAACTAACTAACCAAATAAATAACTAGACATAAATAAAAATCTTGTAATCAAACTACAGGTCGTAATTTTAAAGATAATTGATCTTCTATGGTACAGTAGCCTATTGAAAATGGTTAACATCGGTTCATCATTCCACCTGACCCGCATGCAACTAAACCCGCCGAATTGGGTTTTTAAGTTCATAATTGTGTTTAATATGTTCGTATCTCGAGAAAAAGCTGCAAAACCAAGTTCTATACTAGACTTGATGACGAATTTTATAATTATAGGGCCTCATATGACCCTAGCCCTTATGAAAAGTCCCCATTAAAATTTCGTTCAAATGTCCACAATTTAATCAACAATACACAACTTAAGTATTTCTGAGGCAAAATGCTAGTCAACTTTAATTCTTTATTATGACAACTAAATCACACTTTTTGTAAAAGGTGTTGGGTATTATTTGTTTGGCCCGAGTATGATTTCTTCTATGTTTTTTACTATTTTTCGCTGAAGCCAATGCCAACACCGAATTTACATAACATTCTATAAAAAAAAACATCACCACGTATAATTAATATTTAGTTCATACATTTAATTTTATAACAATCATACGCCCCGTAATAGGTATTTGAGCTATGAACATAAATAAGTGTAAAAAGTTTTCATAGAATTATATATACATATGTATGTATGTACATCTCTATATATGAAAATATTTGTGTGTATTCATTTAATGCATTTATAAAATAGGCAATAGGTGTTTAGTAATTTGATATTAATGAGAATTTAATTAAATTAAAATGAAAATAATAATTTCAATATAATTATTTTATTATTTTCGCACACAATTCGTTTGTTAGCTGAGCTTATTATTTATATCATATATGTATATGTTTATGTATGTGTATATTTATGAGCATGTAATATTTTTTTCTTTTTGTCATTTGATTTTTGACTTAAATAAACTCAATTATAAAATATTAGAGGTTTTTTTTCAGACAAAAATTCATTAAGTATACTTCATTGAATATACAAAGAGTTTAATTGACAATGTTTTTAATGTGTTTTTTTTTTTAAATTTCTTTGTTAACTGCAAACAATTGCTATACAATTATAACAAAAGTTTAGTAAAAAATATCAGTGTTATTTTTTGTTATCAATGAACAATTCAATTTCTATTGTTAAGAATAGACGATACAAAAACAGTGTTATTTTTTACAATACTTTTTTTTCGTAAAATTTATAAGTAAACCAAGATCTGGGACACAGACACTAAAATCGACAAATTGTGCTATTTTATATGACAAATTGTTTAAAAAAAAACCCCAACTCAAGAGGTGGTCTAATACGTTGATTCATTTTTTATTTGCTTGTGGCTGAGTCGCAACAAATATCGTTCATAAACGAATTTTATGAATAATTTAAATTTAAGTATGATAAATAAGAGTTACTATTATTTATATCTTATACTACTGTAATAAGGATAATATTAAGGGTTTATGTTGATGTTTGGAACATTATTTGTATATCCTCATATTGTCGATTTGTGTGGAATTCTTATTGGGTAGGTCCAGGGTACTTACACTTACTGCAGCTTTAACGATAAATGTTTCAATGTACAATTCCATAAATAATGACTTGGATTTCACTTTTATTCAAATAAAATATTACAAACCTTTTAATGAAAATGTACGTCGCTCTTAGTAAATTTAGGAGAAATTTGGATATTGTGGTGCTATAATTATGATTAGAGAAGTAGTTAAAACTTCCGGTCCTCTAATAGTAAACATCTTTAAGTTTTGTTTTTTTTCTCAACTCATCTATTAAAAAGGTTTAAAAAAATATTATTTTACCAATATTTTTAATAGCAGATATTTCTATTATTTTTTTTCTTTTACTATCCAAGTGTATTTCTTAGTTTATCTTTGTTATTTTATTGTTATATTTTCAATAATTTTAATATCACATCTTCTCCACTTACAATGGGATAAGAGTATATTTTGTATTGTTAACAAACCAAAAAAATAAAAAATAAAAGAATTCATGACTTTGCTATTTTATTTTGTCGTTTTCATTTTTGGTTAAAAAGAAAAATATGTGTCGTTTGTAAAATCACATTTGCAGCATTAGTTATGACAACAGCAACCAAATACTTACAAGTACAAAACTTTTATGATGTACTATATACGAAAAACTTAAAATACATCCATACACATTGATTCATAAAGTATTAACGAATCAAATTTCTTTTAACAAAAACAAGAAAAAGTATTTACGAATATCAAAAAAAAAAAAAAAAAAATGTACATTTTATATTTTGCTACATACATATGTTATGTTATTTTTGCAGAATGAACCAACATAGAATTTCATAACGACATGAAAAAAGTTTCCTAGACAAAATTGAAATATGGTGTGATATTTTAAGGATTTTCATTGTGTACTAATGGTTATAAATCAATTAAAATTTTTTTGGGGTCGATCATTACATCGGCAGTGTTATTTATACTTATGTATATTAAATTCATTTATAGCAATTTTCGCAGACAGAGGTTGTAGTATATTGACGGCATAAAATGTTAAAATCATGAGGTCCAGTTGTATGGAATAATTAACCGATTTTAACCATTTATGCTTCGTCCTTAAGCCTAAAACACGTTTAGTCCAAATTTTATCAAAATATCTTGAGCATTTTAATATGAGTGTAGGATCAATATCAGCAAAAACATATTAACCTGCCCATTATTGCGGTAATGGGTAAATCTACAAATTATTTTGAATTTTATACATCAACTAAATAATCATTTATCATTTTGTATTCACTTTAGTATTGAAATTATATGAGAGGTGATATGCCTCAAAGTTCATATGAAATTCAAAGCTGTTCGTGAAAAATTTAAGTAGTTTTTGTATAACAAATTTATGGGAGTTACCACGCTTCCTATTTCAAGTATAGCAATTTTTTATATGAATTTAAGAATTTCCTCTGCCAAATTTAAGAAATCAGATTTTACATATATGACCAAAATCATATATTTAAAAAAAAACCGATGAAACTGAATTAATATGCCTCAAAAGATTAATATCTTTTAAAATAAGTAAATGTTTTGATACATTTCGCTATAATATATCAAAACACATGTATGTCCAAAATTTTAGACAATTAGCTAATTTTCTCTCAACATTAAGAACATTTAAAAGTTTAGAAAAGAAAATTTACCAGAGCTTTTTATAAACTTCAAAACTGCACTCTTAGTGCATAACTTACAAAGCCATCCTTTAAAAACGAGAGTCACAAGGCTTAGGACATTTAAAAAGTAATAATTTGTAATAATTTCATTAATACTTTTAGTTGCAAATATATACGATTTTAAACAAATGTACGAACAATTTGCGCTTTTTTATTATTATACCCACCATCAAAGAAGAGATGGGGGTATATTGATTTTGTCATTCCATTTGTAACACATCGAAATATTGGTCATAGACCCATAACAGTGTATATATTCCGGGTCTTTATTAAATTCTAAGACTATTTAGCCATGTCCGTTTGTCTGTTGAAATTTTGCATAAATATTCCCTATTGCTAAGGTTTGTTAGGTATTGAAAATTGGGCCATATCGGTCCACTTTTTGGATAGCCCCCATACAAGTGGATCTCCTGGACCTTGAGGATTAGTCCATAATTGACCCCACCCCTCATATAAGGCCCCCTTCAAAAAATGACTTTAACACTCACTACTGGCCTAAAAATTAGTGAGTGTAGCGATGAAATTCGATATAAGTAAGATTCTTACGAAGTAAAACCTCTCTACCTTTTTTTTAGGATCGATCCATAAATGACCCTACACCCCATATAAGGTTCCCTCAGAAAATGACTTTTACTGGCCTAAAAATTCGAGTATAGCGATGAAATTCGCTATATTTATTTATTTAAGGATCGGCCCATAAATGACCCTACCCATTCTGAAAATGACTTTAATGCTCTCTAGTGGCTTAAATATACGAATATACAATAAAATTTTTTACTTTTAAGTTCCTAGCGAGCCAAAATCTCTTTATCAACATTTATGTGGATATGTCCATAGGGGAAGTAGGGTCAAACTTTCCCCATTGGGTTCACTTCAGGAAATGGCTTTAACGCTCATTAATAACAACACATACACAATGTGTTATTTAAAATATGAATAGTGCGTCAAAATTTCGCGTAAACAGGTTCTATACAAACGAAATCTATTTAAAACAAGTAAAAAAGTATAGTCGGGCATGGCCGACCATATAATACCCTACACCATGAGTATATTTTTACAATTTTTACTTTTATAAAATTTTTATTTTTTGTAAAGAAAGTATTATGTTGAATATTACCATAATTCCAAAATATTTAAGCCATTTATTGATAAAAAACTAAAATTTCTAAATGAGGCTTTATATAGGTCAAATATGGGCCGATCCTCGGTAAATTTGGGAAAAGGATATATTTCTAAATAACAGTTAGTTTTGTTGAGTTTCATTGCGATACAAATGGTTACAAGTCAATTTTAGACGTTTAAGTCATTTTTTGAAGGGGGGTTTGTATGGGGGCTAGGGTCAAATATAGGCCGATCCTTACGAAAATCTGCAGTATCATTTATACTTATATAAAACTTATTTGTGCCAATTTTTAGAGAGATAGCAGAATATTTGACGTAATTATAGCATAAAAAGTTCAAATCGGGAGGTACGGTTGTATGGGGGCTAGGTAAAATAATGGACCGATTTCAACCATTTTCAATATGCTTCGTCCTTGTGCCAAAAAACATGCTTGGTCCAAATTTCATCAAATTATCTTGAAAATTGCGGCCTGTACCTTGCGCACAAGGTTTACATGGACAGCCAGCCAGCCAGCCAGCCGGACAGACGGACGGACATGTCTTAATCGACTCAAAAAATGATTCTGAGTCGATCGGTATACTTTAAGGTGGGTATTGGACCAATATTTTTGTATGTTACAAACATCAGCACAAACGTATAATACCCTCCCCTCTATAGTGGTGTAGGGTATAAAAATTTATGAGTATTGGTTCATAATTGACGCATATAAATTTCCTCTTCAGAAAATTACTCATACGCTCACGGTTTAAAAATGGAACTAAAATATTTGGTTTTTAAAAATTAACTTAAGCCATATTCCAAATATCAATCTGATGTTTATAGGAGAACAATTCTTACTTGTGAGTTTTTTAAATAGTCCAGAAGTGCGCATACATCAAATTAAATTTAAGTTCCTGTATTTAAAAGGTGTATTTTCTTGTTGATGTCAGAGATCTAAGGACTGAGTGAGATCTTTACAAACTTTTAAAATTTTTTTAAAAATGTGACACTTTTGAATGTGGCATTCATAGCTTTTTAGTTTGGAAAGAAATTGAAAAAAATAAAATATTTTTTTAATTATCAGATATTATCTGAAATATAAAATTTGCGATAAGTATTTTAAAATGCGCTGATTGATTGGAGCTCTGTTATAACCGAGAGTAGAAAATTATCGTATTTTGAAAAAAATCTAAAATCTGAACACGTTTTGCTATTACTGTTGGTATTACCTGATGAAGAAAAAAACTTAATCCAACATTTCTTTAAATTAGACACAATACAATGTTTTCATTTTTGTATTACTACTACTTCAAACCTAAAAAGGTTTGACAATAAAGTATTTATTTGACTTTTTTCTCTGTGTTTGCTATTTTAGATCAGCGTATGGTTGGATTTCATTTTTCATTGAACAAAGAGTCACGTAATCAACGATTCTATTTTAGATAAAAAAACTTTTGGATGAAGTATGTAAGATTGTGTATGTGTATTTGTTTTCTTGTTTTTTTTCATCTGTCTTGAAAGACAAGTAGTTATAATAACATGTCACAGGAATAAAAGTACAAAAATAACAACATACTTTTACTACATACACTAACAACAACATAACGAAACATTACAACAAATATTCGATTCTATGAAATGAGTAGAAAAAAAACATATAACTTACAACACAAAAATTTCTCAAGAAAAACGTAGATGTTAAAGACAAGAAGATGAAGAAATAATATATAACTAATACAACAAAATGTGAGGGGATTATATCAGTTGAAAACTACAACTACAACAACAGAATTTAAGCTAAAACAAAAACAATATATAAATGTTTACTTATTTTATTTCTTTTCTTTTTTTATTATTATTTATATTTTGTTTTTGTTTCTTACAATGCAATCAAAAATGTTAAAAAGAAGGGAAAACATTTATAAATTTATATGAATAAAAAAGTAGAAAAATAATAAAAAAATACACAACACAATACATACTACAAAAACACAACAACAAGAACATAAAGTTATGTGAAAATACGTGAAAAGCACAAATAACATAATATAAAATGAAGCAGAAGACAGAGAAAAGAGAAAAAACTCCAAAATTAAGTTGGATAAAAAGAACAGAACCATAAAAAAATTGTACAAAGGAAATAATGAAGTGTTTGAAGGTGAGTTAATATACTATCTTAGGGTTTACAATCATAATGGTTTTCATTTATCCGAACACGCATCCATCGACCAAGAGGAATGTTCTGAATGCAGTGAGTCACAGTGCACAGTGAGACAGATATTTGTCAGTTTTAGAACGACATTTACTAAATATTAGTGATATTGAGTTCTAATTTTGTAATGTTGACCAAACATTACATATAAAAATAATCACGAAGAGACTGCCGCCATGCCCATTTTTTACAATTATATATTGAATAAAAATTAAATTTTTGGTCGCATTTTAAACTTTTGTATATTTTTAGAAAGACAATTTCATAAAGATTGCGATTTATTTCTAAGAAAATTAAAAATTTCAATATTTGTAGCACAATCTCTCCAAAAATTGAATAAAACTCATATCTTTAAATCTTTCTATCTATCTATCTATCTATCTATCTATCTATCTATCTATCTATCTATCTATCTATCTATCTATCTATCTATCTATCTATCTATCTATCTATCTATCTAT
>NC_060952.1:34387782-34391178 GCF_022045245.1 Lucilia cuprina
ACCTACATAAATTCGACTTTCTAAAAATTTTGTTGTTGTATTTCTGTGTGAATTTTAAAAAAGTTGCTTACAGATCTTACTACGACAAATACTGATCAGCAACTGAGTTGATTTTGTTTTGCAAGATAAGAGATAATCAACTAACACGTGTTCAAATAAGAAAATACACAAGTAAGCTTATAGTGTAGGTGAGTCAACGCAACGTCAGCAAAATATTCTTGCCCTATCTGTCGTGATAGGGAATCGAGGTTTTGGGCAATAATGTTCTAGATTCAATTTTTAAGAAAATTTAAGAAGTTTCTTTTGATGATAGGAAAAGTACCAAAAAACCACATTTTTAAGATTTTTACTTCCTATTAAAGAAACAAGTATTTTATGAAGAACGAAAAAGTAACAAAAAAATAGAACTTCAATTATTCCTGAACCAATAAATTATACCCTATGATGATGGGTATTGTTGTTATTTACTATTTTGTCTAAACATGCACAATAAATCTGATTTATTGAAATTTGTAAAAGTGAAATTTTCTAAAATATTTGTTGTTTTTAGACACATTTTGCTGATTTTAAATAGATTTCTTATATAATTATTGAAAATTTGCATTTCGCAGATATTAAGGGTCTTCTAAAATATGATTTCAACATGCACACATACCCACAAACAGGCGTACAGATGGACATAGCTAAATCAACTTCGCTATCTAGAATATACATATTACAAACGGAAACATGTAGATACGACAATCAAAATTACGACATGCTACGACACAACTATACATTAATGATTGCCAATTGTTATAACTCGACCCAAATTAAACTTTTTGGGTGAAAAGTCTAGTTTTTTAACATATAATAGTCAAAACCAAATAGAATATAGTCCAATATACCTGTTATAATACCTAATTTAATTGTGATAAATATTTAAATCAAAATCATAATAATAGTTCTATACAATATACATTATTATACAATCTATTGCTTTTCTCAAAATCAAAAGTACCATTCAAACAAACTCAAATACCAATATATAACGAACTATTATCCTATTCCAATATACACATAACAACATTCATCAATGAATGTAGCACTTGAAACTCTAAAAATAACATTTATCTATTTTACGACTACAACAAAAAAAAAAACATTTTTTTAAGTTAAACTTCTTCGTCTCCTTTTCTAATAAAGTTGGTTTATGTGGAAGGTTGTTATCCTAATTTATGTCCTTTTCTTTTGTATTTACAAATCCATCACTTTTATTAAAAGCTTAAATTTGGTGTTTTTTTTACTTTTTTTTGTCTGATTTGAAAAGTATTAATATGTAAGAGTGTTAGTGTCCTTATAACAAATCTCCTATTGGTAGGATTTATTTTTATTTAATTTTTTTTTTTTTGTATTTTTATTCATATAAAATTTATTTTTTATTTTATTTATTATCATAATGCCATTTAGTTTTCATGTATTCGTTGCGTATTTGTGGGACTAAAAATAACGGATGTCCTTTGGCTTTAAAGCTTCCGTTTTGTTAATACGATGATGATGATGAAAAGAAAAAGAAAATCAGTCAATATTTTTTTGGTATTTATATTAGTATTTTAGGCCATTTCTTTAATTTAATGCAAATCGATTTTTCTTCTCACCCAGAAATATCATCTTAATATGCTTAATGTTTCTTTTCCCATTTGGAGGTGTAGAGATTTAACCATGAAAAGATCAACAAATAAGGATGTAAAGTGATTATTGGAATTTTATGGCCATAGTTATTTTATGGTTAAGATTTATGAATAAAAATAATGCAAATAAGTTTGGCTTGTTTCATGTTAGAAGCAAATAGCAATTATTATGGGTTTAGTTTAGGTTTTTATTAGTATTAAAAGGAAATTGTCTTTTGATTTAGATTTCAAATGTTAATTTTGGATATTTAAATTTGGCTGTTTGTTAATTGGTTTTTACTTATAGTAGTTTTTCGATATAGGTGTAAGCTACAACACCATAGTGAGGGTATTATGATTTTATGCTGAAGTTTGTAACTCCCAAAAATAAAGTTTACAAATCGGCTCAGAGCCACTTTTTAAGTCTATTAAGCTACATCCTGTCCATCTGTCTATGTCCATGTTAAGTTTGTTTGTACTCTACAAGTGGCAATTTTATATGACAAATTTTCATTTGAACTAAGTACTTCTCGAATAGGGCTTTTTAGCTCATAATTATTTTAAATGCTGTAGTATGTTTAGCCATATTCGTCCCTCTGTCTGTCTGTCTATATGTCTGTCTGTCTGTCCGTCTGTCTGTTGAAAGCATAATAGAGTCCCAATAGAAGTACCTAGTGAGCTGAAATTTTCACAAATACTTTTAGTTTATGCACTTTTCAGCGATGAAATTTTACATAAACAAGTTTCGTATGAGAAAAATCTCTCTATTAAATTTTATAAGGATCAGCCTTAAAATGACCCTACTCCCTTTAAGATCCGCTTTAGAAAATAACTTTAATTTCAAAATTCAATATATATCTAATAAATGAAAAAATTGCTTCGATAATATCAATGTTTATTAATAAGGCTATTTTGATGGTCGATATATAAGATACAGCATTGTCGAATATAAAACTAATGCTTGTTCTTATTTAGGGGGCTTCTCGTCCTGCTTTTTTAGACAAGTAAATCATCTCTACACCACGAGATTTATTTTACTCCTTTTCTAATAAACTTAAAGATTTGATTTTCATTATAAATATTTAGATTAGTTAAGAAAATTATTGAAAATTAAGTATCACATATTAAAGATAAAATGTTTTATTTCAATGTATTACAAACTTTAAGACATTCTGTTAATATCAAACAACAAATACTAATAAATTAATTTATGGATTCATACAAACACACTTTGCAGTATCTAATAAAATGTTGATCTTAGCTCCTTTTTTTCCTGTCACTTCTGACATTTGGTATTAAAATTTCAAATAACTAATAAAAGAGTAAAGTTTAGCCAATACCATACATTTGTGTATTTAGTACGTGATTACCAGTAAGATTAGATTTATACGTATATTTTCTGTATGTATAGCATTACTGTCATTACTTACTGTTTTCTAATATTTTACTTTAATAAACATTTAACAGTTTCATATTTATTCTACAAAACTTAATCTTGATTTACGTTTTTATTACTTTTATTCTCTATTTTCTTTTATGTGCTTAGTAGTCATACGTTATTGTCATTGTGCGTTAAGATAGAGGTATACTCTGCAGTTTTTAAGACGTCTAGGTATCATTTTTAGGCTTTATTTTTGTTTAGGTAGGTAGGAAGTTAGACAGATAGATAGATAGATAGATAGATAGATAGATAGATAGATAGATAGATAGATAGATAGATAGATAGATAGATAGATAGATAGATAGA
>NC_060952.1:34391278-34422122 GCF_022045245.1 Lucilia cuprina
CGAGACAACCTATGAAAATTTCATCAAAAAATGTCAAATTTTTTTATGCTTTCTTAAAAAAGCAACAACAACACTGTATATAGAAAAGGAAGTACACGTGTGTGTAGATGTATTTGGTTTTATTCAGCTGTTTATTTTGTTTTGTATGTTTGGATGCTGAGTTGTGTATTTTGTTTTTGTTTTGTCTTTGTGAATTCTGTTCGTATATTTGAATGTAGGTTGGTTTTATTGCGTTGTTTATTTTGTTTTTGTTTTTCTGGGTTTTTCGTTATGTATGTTTATATATCTGTTGGTTTAGATGCCTTGTGTATTTTGTGTTTTATTTCGTTTAGTGTTGTTGTTGTTGTTTATTTTGTTTTGCTTTTGGTGTAATAATAATGTAGTCGGGAAAAAAAATTATAAAACTAATATGTTTAAAATACACTATGGTGAAGGGTATATAAGATTCGGCACAGCCGAATATAGCACTCTTACTTGTTTATTTATGAACATTAATGTACGCTGTCTGTCAAAATCCATAATATCAATTTGACAGTTATTAGTACAGTTTTATTTTGGGTTACGTTTGGTTCTCTGCTGCTACTTTACAAATGAATGGGTAACAGTATGTGTATAGGCAACACTGATCTAGAATCATGAAATTAAGAATGTAGAGCCCGGAGAGAACGTATAAGGGAAACTTCATGGTATTTCAAAGGTTCTTTAAAGGGTAACTTTTGAATTTTCTATAATATTGAACCAAGAATTATCACTATGAAAATCTATAAGATTAACCATTTTAAAACCAAACAGTAATTGTAGAGGAATCCATTTACAAATACATAGATATGGTCTGAAGATATGCAACATCTTTCTACGACAAATAGCTTCATCGAGGGGAGGTTAAAAGTAGAAATGTTATGTTTTCATATTTGACAGCGTATTTCGTCAATGTTCGCTTAAAACAAATTAATTGTATTTAGCATAGGTCCCTTGTTATTGTTGGGATAGATTTTAGATGGAACTTTCATGGTTCCTTTAAATACAAAACATTACCTTTGCACAATGTATTTATTATTGGTTTAGGTATTGATATGTCTTAAAAAACAGGCTTCATATACGATCTCTTACGCCTAGGACTATTGTAATAAATCCGCCTGTAAATTTGTTATAGAGTTCAAGTAGTAATTCGTCGAATTAGCAACTTTTCATGCCATTGGTTAAATTCTAAAGCTCTCAAATATTTATTTTGAAATTTCGCAAATACATATTTTGAAATTTGAAATAAATCATAACGTGTAATTATTATTAAATTATGGTCTAATAAATATTCATTATACGCCACCAGAAGCAAGAGATCTTTAATATAGAACATTTTGGGTATAAGAAAAATTATTGTGACTAAATTTTTAAAGTAATGATAAACTTTTTAAAATCTACAATTAAGAGAATCCATATCGAAACGAACAAAAAAAGCTATTTTTGCATTAAACATATATGATTTTAATGAAATTTTCGACACATATTATGGTTTGAAAGTGTTCCTCAAATCAATAACTTTTTGATCATAATTTTTGGCAAGAATGCAAAAATGTGCTGATGTTTGTATCACCAAGAAATATTGTTCCTAGAATATATAAAAATCCTATTCTAAGTCGATTAAGCTATGTCCGCCTGTCCATATATATGTGTTCAATAGGATGTCCCGTGGAGCACTTTTTTGGAGGAATACCTCTAAAATGAGGAATATAACAAAAAAAAAGCAATCCCAATTAGCGATTAAAAATATTGATCTCAGTACAATATGCTCAAAAAAATGTTCTGAATCTTTTCGAAATGGGTCCCATAAATTCCGTAATTTTGGGGAAAATAATGCATGCAAAATAGTAATTGTCTATTTATTATTTTTTTTCAAATTGATTAATATTCTTGATAATTCTTAAAAACACATATAAATCTAATAAATTTTAAAGAAAACTTAATTTAAATATAAATGACAGCCAATTACCAACAGCATAGTTTATTTTATTTCTTAAAAAAAATAAATAATAAAAAATGATCTATACACAATATTAAATCGAAATCAATCTAGTTATAATTTAGTGGAAATCAAGTGGAAGATAAATACACACATCATGTAACTATAAAAGACATTTATAAATATTTTTTTGTATGTATTTTTTTCTGAACAATATAAAATTATTAAGAAAAAACAAAAAAATAAATACAACCTACAATAAAATAAATAACATCAAACAAGCATAAGTAAGGGGTAGTATGTGTAGTTTTTGAAAGGTTTTTATTCATTCTTGTCGCTTTCATAACGTGTATTAAAAAAAAGCCAGCAATATATAAAAATCATACTTACATTTCCAAAATAAAAGAAAAAAAAAAAAAAGGAAAGTTTCATAAATCAAAATTATTTCTCATTGCTATGACAGCCATAATAGGCGTTATTTGACACACGTTTCTGTTCATCTTGTATTTCTGTTTTGTGTTTTTTTTTTTATATTCGTTCATTCATTTCATGTCTTGTTTTAGCTGTTGGTAGATTGTTGGAGTTTTATTTTTTTATACTTTTCGGAACAACGATAAAACAATGTGTGTATATGTGTGGTTGTGTACTTTTCATTTCATGTTAAGCCGTATGTCTTTTAATTCTCCCCCAGGAAGATACATTGGCATCATCAAATATCATCAGCAGCAATACTGCACAATATATGGGCATAGTAACTCCTAGAAGGTTGTACTACTCTTACAGTACGTAAAACTGACAACACCATCACCAACCACTGCTATTATCATCATTATCATCAATATCATCATCACTTATACCGAATGTCATTGTTAATTCTTTTTTAACTCTCTAAAGATGTGTGAAAGTTTATCGCAATGTACGACTTCATGTTTATATAAACGTACATGTCCAATACTTATACACATATTTGTTCATATATAGTAGTTAATATGTGTGTATATATAATATCTAAGACATGTTAGGGAAGGAGTAAATAATTATTTTTAGTATGGATTATGTTTGGAATATATGTCCATTAGAGATGTCTAAATATATCGATTTTATTTGAATAGATCTTATTTTGCTTATTAGTATCAAAAAGTAACTGGTATTAAATTTTAGCCCAATTGAATAATGGTAACACATGCCTAAAATCGATTAAAAATTTTCAAATTGGATAAATTTTAGGATTTTTTTTAACTTCTTAAAACACTGGTCGAATATTATCTTCTATAGAAAAATATCTTTCTAATAAGGTTTACAATTTTAGAAAATATAGATTTTGATGATGTTTCCAAATGCAAGCTTAATTGAAAACGTAGACTAATATTTTAGTCATCTAATCTATTCATGATATATTAGATGAGCAGATAAGATGGTGCTTATTATAAATTTTTGTGATATTTTCCTATTCGATGAATTGTTGTTACATATTAATAATTATTTTTATTATTTTGATAAGGAACATTAACATTGTATTTTCACCATCAAATCTTTACCGAAAAAGAAAGTTTCCTTATGAATAAACATTGATATTAAAGAATCGATGCTTACTTATGGCGCGATCCTCGTATGATTTTGTAGAGAGATTTTGACTAACAAAAATTAGTTTTTGTCGAATTTAATAGCTGGTTAAGGTCAAGGTGACCTTTTATGGGGTCAATTATGGCGTTGTCCTAGAGATCTTTTTTATTTCATCGCTAATAAATAGATAGCAATGATAAACACTTATTAACTGAATTGGTCCTTATATGGACCAATTATGTACCGATGCTAGGCAAATTTTCTAAAATGATTTTAGTTAATTTAAACTTGGTGCCACCTCCATGTCTTACATTCATATGGAAAGTGCCACGCCCCTTCTGTCAGTTCGCTCACTTTTTGTCATAATTTATCACAAAAGAGGTTCCAACAAAATTTGAGGAATTTAATATTTTTTGCAGATATACCGATTTTATATTTTCTTCATAAAGAAGGTGCCAGGTCCATATATATATATAGATATTTTAACAATTTTGTCAGCAAATATCTTTATGAATATTAAAGTTTTTAGTAATTAATTTTAGCATTCCAACTGTTGCAGTTTCTGAGATATCCGTTTAATCTTCTATAATATTCAAACATAGATAGAACGGATAGTGGAGCTTCTAATTTAACCTAACTTTGATTTTTTTGATGAAATTTTTCATTTGATTTCAATTTTCAAGTGAATATACATATATACCTTCATTATGGTGTCCCGTGGATCACTATTTAAGAGGACTATCTCTAAAAAGATGCGTTTAAATGTACTCAACACGAGATAATTACAAAAAATTAAAAAGGTCCTCAGTTCCTACCAGCGATTGAAAATCTTCATCTCAGTATAATATGTTCAAAAAAAATTTTCTGCAATCTTTACAATCTGATCCGCAAAACGACTTTTATTGTATTATAAGGGGCATATAAATTTTAAAAATTCTAAAAAATGCCACCAATATTTTTCTGTATGAGCTAAAAATTACGACGATTTTGACACCCATTTCGATTAAAAGCGAAAATATTATGCCTCTCCAACCCAAAAGTCATATTGTGGATCAAGAATATTCCACAAAAATATTTTGACGTAATCACCTTAAAATTACTGATTTTTTAAACACATTTCGAAATAATCTAAAATATTTTATTTTTCAAAAAGTACACCAAGGATCATTAGAAAAAAATTATTTTTCTCGTGTTTAAAACCATTTAGTAGTACATTTAGGCGAAACTGAAGCGGTTTTCAAACAAAAATTTTTATTCTCTTCACACAGACGAGCTCTGAGAGAATAAAACAAACTTGTGAGAACTAAACGCACTCACTTAACTTAAAATTTTCTTCGCAAAATTGCGAGGATATTACCACTGATTAGTTTTTCTTATCACTTCAACTTAATGTTTATTATTTTTTTCAACACTTTTCATTTATAAAGTGAAATAACCCCGAAAATAATTTATATTTAACAAACGAAAAAAAAAATATTTTTTAATCTTTGACATTTTATTTTAATTAAAATTGAAAAATGAAAAGTTGTACATTTTAGTATTGAAAATTAAAAAAAGTATTTTACATACTATTTTCATTTTGCATTAGTGCAGAAAAAAATAACAAAAAGACGTGTTTATAATATGCTTTGAGATAAAATATCTATTCAAAAAAAATAAATAACTAATATTTTCATTCACTGCCATATAAAATTTTCTTAATAACACACAAAGAAAATAACGTTCAAAAAATTCCTATTTTGATTTAGTACCTTTTGACTAACTGTGTTTATTTTTGTGCTACTACTAATACATTCTAACCACTAAGGTCTTTGACAGGGGACTTAGGTCCTTGACAATTAGTTTCGCCTATATATTACAATATGTTTAGAACATTAACAGACGTGGTAGTCAGACAGACACCAACAAAATAGAAAATTTTGATTTTTCAATGCATTGTCGCAACGAAGTTAAAAAAATATTTAGAATTAATAACAACCTAGACCCTTAAACTGTAAACAGATCGGTCCCAGAGGGTTAATACTCATCGATTGAGTGATATGTAGAAATTCTTAAAAATGCTGTTCCTCGGAACACTCTAATATACATATGTATTCATAGCGTATACTTATTATAAAATTATCTAGTAATTAATATGCAGTATACGCTCTCATATCTCTAAATAATTGAGTGATGTTAAGTAACATAGAGAATTACATTGCTAATTTAAAGTTTCGCTTAGAAAACCGCAGGGTATGGGGCTGGAGGTACTAAAAGTAGTTTTAAACAACGATTTAACGTGTGTTTTTAATATAATTAAAAACAAATATAACATGTTGATTACACAACATTTATGAACAAATTTGGTACAAGTTAGTTTTATACAACCAAAACTTCTAGTCTATAGGATGGCAACAAAATCGGGATATATTGGACCTTAACTCCCATATAAGAATTTCAATAAAAAGCAAACTGATATGTGGCAGAAAATATGAAGAAAACAACATATTAACATCCAAAATCATACTGAAAACAATAAACGAACTTTGACAAATGAAAATTATTGTTATCATTTTTTTACTCCTTTCAATTTAAACTCGTTCTTGTTATTTTCACTAATTTTCCTGTTGTTGATGTTGTGTGTAAGGAAATTTCGAAAACATTGCACTGTTAGTAAATTTTTCTTTGTAAACATTGAAAATTGAAAGTGAACACAAAATCGATACCTTAACAAGGAGTTGTGTTAAAAGGGAAAATATTGGCGAAAATATGTATACATAAATACGTTTGTATGTATGTAGAAAAGAGTCATGAAGTTATCCTAATAGGAAGGGAATACATATAAAATTGGTTTCTAATCCTAATTTACATGAATATTTTATTTTCTTTTATTCGAATGAATATTTCTTAAACAAGTGATTATGTAGAGATTTTTTTTAAATTTCAGTTTGGGAATTGCTTTCTGATTAAAATAATTACCTTACAAAGTTCATTTTATTTAGATTTATAAAATTATATATAGAATAGTTCAGAATTCTATCGAATTATACCCTAAAAATGTCTGTTATATCTTTTGGGTTCATTTTAAGTTCTGTTCTTAATCATACAAATGTGTAAATTGACTATGTTACACAAAAGGGTTTTTGATTAAATATTTTAGTTTCAACGTGATATTAAAGATTAAAAAATATTTTAAGTGATAAAAATCTTCTGATTATAATATATAATCTGATATAAAAAATTCCAAAGAAAAGTGTTTTAACGAAAATACACCCCCCCCTAGTGTTCGTGTAAATAAAACTGGGTACATTAGTTACTCAATTTTTTGCTTCATCAAAGTTTCGAAATAGTATGTAATAGTTTTATTTTTTGTGCTCTATGTTCTTCACAGTGTAAATTGAATTGAGCCAGCGACCAGCTAAAATTCTGTTAACGGATATACAAAACTCAAATACATTTAGAAAATGCTATAGATGGGTGGACGAGTGTGAAAGGGAATAATTTGCTTTTTTCAAGTTGGAAGAAAGATACCAGATTGTTTTTGTTTAAAACTGTCAAAAAATTAAAATGTCTTTAAAAAAAGATCCAGTTTTATAAAAAGACCTTTAGATTTAAAGCAAAATAGAGTGCCTTAAGAAACTGAATCTCATGTAGACATACTCGTCAATCGATGCGTATTAATGTCTGAATAAGTGAAAACTAATTTGTTTGGATTGAATCTCTGTTTCCGACTGGAGATTGAAATTCCTGGTCTTAGTAAAATTTGTGAAAAAAATCTTTATATTATTAATGTTCACCATGAAATTTATAATTCAGTGTTACAAACTGATCGAAATATTAACCAGAAAATATAAATTTTCAGTGTTTTTATTAAATTCTAATACGATCTAGTTATGTTTGTCATTCTGTCTGTTGAAAGCACGATAGAACCCGAACGCAAGTGTTTTAAAATATTCCAAATATTCCAAGTAATCCAAATATTCCAAATATTCTAAATATTCCAAATGTTCCCTATAACTGAGGTTTATATGGTATTGAAATGGGTAATATCGGTCCAGGTCTTCGGATAGCCTTATATAAGTAAACGGTCACCACTGTTTTAAAAGTTAATAAGTTTCATATTATGAGGATCGGATTATAATTGACCCCACTCCCCACATAAGGTCTCCATTAGAAAATTATCATAATGCTCATTACAAGCTTTAAAATATTAGTAAAGTCATGAAATCCTACTGTTTTTTAAGGACCGACCTTCCGAAAAATACTTTAAAGCTTATTGCTGGCCAACACCTCTGTAATGACTTTTATGAGACTCAATCCATAATTGACCCTACCAAGCCATATAAGGCCTCGTTCAGAAAATGCCTTAAAAATGCGAGTTTAACGATGAAATTCGATATAAAAAAGTAATGTGTACTTAGTTAGTTAGTCAGTCAGTTAGTTAGTTGGTAAGCTAGTAAGTTAGTTAGTTAGTTAGTTAGTTAGTTAGTTAGTTAGTTAGTTAGTTAGTTAGTTAGTTAGATAGATAGATAGATAGATAGATAGATATATAGATAGATAGATAGATAGATAGATAGATAGATAGATAGATAGATAGATAGATAGATAGATAGATAGATAGATAGATAGATAGATAGATAGATAGATAGATAGATAGATAGATAGATAGATAGATAGATAGATAGATAGATAGATAGATTGATTGATAGATAGATAGATAGATTGATTGATAGATAGATAGATAGATAGATAGATAGATAGATAGATAGATAGATAGATAGATAGATAGATAGATAGATAGATAGATAGTTAGTTAGTTAGTTAGTTAGTTAGATAGTTGGTTAGTTAGTTAGTTAGTTAGTTGGTTAGTTTGTTAGTTAGTTAGTTGGTTAGTTAGTTAGTTAGTTAATTAGTTAGTCAGTTAAGATTTATTTACTTTTAAAATATGTTTCATTTATTTGGACATTTTTCCATAATGGCAACTTCTTTCTCCGTTGGTTAACTTTATGCAGCTTCCATATAATACAGTTACTATAAGCTTTTGTTAGTTAACAAATGTAGTTTTGCATAAACAAGGTTAAATTCAAATAACAAAGAAAAAACTTCTGAAAGTTTTTTACCCACAATTTTTTGTAGTTTTGTTAAATGAAATTTTGTAGTTATTTTCTTTTGTGCATGCAGCTCAACATGATTACAAATCAATGTTTGGTTACAATATTTGCCATAAAATGAAAGGAAAAACTGAAATTTTCTTTTTGCGGACAATACTTAACTTTAAACAAAAAATAATCAAATTGGAAGTTACTGAAAACAAAAACTATATCAAAGACAGATTACGATTTATTGGTAATGTAATGGATTATTTGACTTTTTATTGTAAAACACAAGAAAACTTGATTCCAACTGATATTATGAATAATAATCTTTTAAGCATTTTTCTTGCACAAATTCTTCTCTTTTTTATGGTAGCAGTGAGTGTCAATATCATTTATTAACATAATCACCGGAATGATTATAATTATCTTAACGGTTGTTAAATTTATTTTCATTATTTTTAAATTAATTCCATCTGTATTAAATAGGCAGAAGAAATTAAGTAAGATAAAGTTATATGTATGTATGTTGTTGGACCATTTTCTTAGAAGTGTGTGGGAATGTATTTGTGTTTTGTTCTTTTATTTTTTGAACTGCCTTTAGTTGGAATAAAGGAAGACCACAAAATTTACTTTAGCAAAATATATCATCCATTTATTTTGCTACAAGTACAATATAACGTCAAGTGTGATGTGAGAGGCAGTAGGCGAGAAAAAAACAAACATTTATAAAAGTCAAGTCGTTTTTTTTATTGTGCCCCAAAGCCAGTTTGCCACTAGAAAAATATGAAATTGTGTGTATGTAAATAAGTGTTGGTACATGAGTGTATGTTTGTATTTTTTAGCCTAAATAAATAGGTATAGACACAGGAATAAGGTATGACACTAGTGTTGAGTCTCGAAAAATTATGTTAGTAGAAAATTTAAGGAATTTTGTTAATTGCAAAAAAATATTTCTTGGAGTGTTGAATGATCTAATGTCGGATAAATTTCGATTCAAATCTGTATATCTTTAGATATTATGATTCAATAGGGTTTACTAATATGATGATTATTATTGAAGCACAAATTTCACTGTGCAGCCATTTTTGTGAGATTGATCATATTTTGTATTTGAAATTTACATAAAATTTTTTTCGAGATTTTTTTTCTGCAAAATATTATTTTTTCTCTATTGCTGTTTTATCACCTTTTGCTTCTAAAAACAAATTTTTTGTCACATCTTTTATTTCTAATTTTACTTTTAAGTTGTCTTACAAAAACCCTGATGGCGGGATTGGCATTAAAAAACACCAAGAAGGTAAGAATGGCATTTACCTAGTAAGAAGACGTGATTATAAACACCTTGGATTAGCATAAATTCATTTTAGTTTTCGTTTAAAGATTGTCCTATTGCTTCATTTACTTTAAATTTTGTTTTTTTCGGTCGATTTTGTGGCTTCCAATTTTGTGAATCATTGAATGATTGTGTTGTGCTTCTCATTTTTCTTTGCGATTTTTTTTTATATACATTTCGTTCTTTATTTCTATACAAATTATTTTTGTGTAACTACTTGAATGGTGTCTTGGAGAAGTTTGTTATGTATATAAGCACTATGTGTATGTATTTGTATGAAAATGTATTCTGTTGGTGTGGCTACGGTTATTTTCGTGTTATCTTATGTTATCGCTAATCCATCGTTTAAAATGGTACTTTATTTTGTATGTTTTACCTTCATGTTTATTTCTTCCTTTGATTATCCTGAAAGTCGCCTAAAAGTATGTGCTATAAATTTTCTCTTTCTTTTCTTGCACTTTATTTCGGATAGAACGCTACTTTATACTTTGCTTGTCATGACCTTTTTCTTTCTCTTAAGAATTTGATGAATATGTACTTAAACATCTTTAATTAATGGAAATGTGTACTTTAGACGCTGAGAAGAAAATAGTTTTCAATAGTATATTTCTGCCAATGTTAATACTTGACATTGCAATTAGACTTTTTACGTTATGAAATACACTAGATTTGATCGTCAAAAAAGTGTTTATTATTTCTGTACCATCACCGTCAGTAGTAAACCCTCTATGTTTATAAAACTTTTTAATTTAATGTGAAACACCAAATCCATATAAAATTTGATATAGTACACAGAGAAAACAGATTCGTTGTGATAACCGAATTTGTTTCCAATCGAATTCAGTCGGTTCTCACAACTATACCAAAATTCGATTGTAATTATTGAAAAATTCGGTTATTATAACTGAATATATGGTGTACATAACTATTTTTGTTATTTATTCGGTAATGTGGTTTGAAATTATTGGTATTTGCAACTGAAATATTATTTATTGAAAAAAAAATTTTGTGGATTTTGTGTATTTTAAAATATATTTAATTTTATTTAAAATATTTACAATAAAATATGAATGAATAAACTTACAAAACTTATATAGATATATAAGTTGATGGTGGATGATGAAATGTTGATGTTTATGTGTCGGAAATTTTGCTCTTCATTCTGTCCAACATGTCCAAAGGAGTACTACATATCCGCAGCTGTAAAATTATGAAAACTAAAATAACACAAAATATATTAGAAGATAAAAAACATATTAAACATTACCTTTTCTATCCGATCTTTCCGATTTTATTTATCCGCAAATTCAATTTGGCTTTTTTTAAATATAAATTCATTTTATTTTATATATTTTTATAAACGTCAACTAAAATCAACAACTTATTGGTTATGAACATCGAATTTGGTTCCTCTAATCATCATTCAATTTTAAATAATGTTTCCATTGATAATTGGTTGCAGTGCTCAATATTTTTTACTCTCTACTATTTTTCGGTTGCAACGACTAATATTTGATGTTCTGACGATTTAATTCTAAATTAAAATCGGCTTCATTTACTGAATTTACAAAAAAATTTAATAACCGATACAATTCAGTTCTAATTATTGATATGGAAATGTTAAAACCACCATTCGATTATAATTATGATTTTTTAGGACTGAATATAGAAAATTTGTTAATTTTACAGATTTTTAATAACAGCAATAGAACTTTAATTAATTTAACTAAATATTTATCATAGTAGCCGATTTCCAATCAATCTTTTTTCTGTGTGTATGTATTCCTGTCTGTGTAAAATGAAGGACTAAGCAATAGAATTTAACAAAATTTTTAATTCTAAGTCGTTATAGCTATGTCCGTCTGTCTGTGTAAAACAAAAACGAAGCAATAGAAATTAACTAAATTTAGCCAAAATATTACTAATTGTCCTTAGTTATTTGGCATTGAAAATGAGCAAAATAGCTTCACATCGAGCAATGTTATGAATCAAAATAAAAAAATTGAAACAATTACGTCAAATTATCTATGTTGGTCTGTCCGTCTGCCTGTGTAAAATACGCTCAGTGTTAAACAAAGCAATAAAATTTATGAAAATTCATCCAAAATGTTCTTCGTTTTAATAAGTTCTGAAAATGAGCAACCGATTTTGCTCATTTTCACATTGGGAAAAGTTGTGAATCAAAATTTAAAAAAAAAAATCTGAAAAATTTACGCTTTTTTTCAACTTCAAATGTAATTTTCACAAAAACTGTGCAATATAATTCCATGAAATTCGCTACACTTTTGTTTTTCGATTCACACCGGTTGAAAATTAGCGGAATCGGTTAACAATTCCATATACCTCCCATACAAATGTATATACTCCCGGAAAATGTGTTTATTGTTAAAACTTCCGTTATAACTTCTTCACAAAATTTTACAAATTAAAATCATATGTCAATGAAACAACTTTTCCATCGATAATTTCAAAATTTGCAAAAATACAATTGATCATAGCTCCCATCCACATTTCCACTAAAGAGGTGTAGGGTATAATTAAAATATTCATATACTTTAAGGTACAATATTATTGTGCGTTAGAAATATCAGTACAAACCCCACAAAAGTGGTGTAGGGTATAATTAAAATATTCATATAAAATTTGCTACAAATATCACATATTGCCAAACAATGATATCCATACAAAATTTTGCAAAAATATTACTATCGTAAACAGAAAATATACTTTAAATTTGTTTAATGATCATCCATAATTGTCCGTTACTCCAATACAAAGACCACTTTCGAAAATTTATTAAACACTTTTTATTCAGTACCAAATAAAGTTTTGCAGAAATGTTACTGTCAATTTCTTTTCTTTGATCGGTCCATCGAAAGTCATTTTCATTGTGTAAAACTAGTTGAATTATTATAATTATAATTATTGATAAATTATTCATAAATATATTAATCGCTTATTTAAAGTTTATTGCGCACATTTAGCAATTCTTCAATAAACCATCAATAACTTTATTAAGCATTAACGAATATGGGGGTTAGTACACAACAATAAGTTATTGTTGTAGGTTCAATTATGGACCAATTCTCATAAAATTCGCTATAGAGTTTTGTGCTCGTAAGAAACTTACTTCTAATTTCAGCTCTCTAATCGCTCGTAGTTTTAAGTTAGTAGTGAGCGTTATAGTAATTTTCTGTATAAGGGAAATAGAGTCAATTGTGAATCAATTCTCATAAAATTTGGCAGAGAGATTTTAACTCATGTTAAACTTGCTTGCTGTCAATTTCAATCGCTATACTTTTATTATTAAGACAGTACTGAGCGTTAAAGTAATTTTCTGAAGGGAACCTCATAAAATTCGTTTGATAGATTTTTGATCGTGAGCAATTTATTTATATCGAACTTTAGTGCTAGATTCGTATGTATACTCTACACCACTATTGTGCGTTTGTGCTGAAGTTTGTAACACCCAAAAATATTGGTCCTAGACCCACCTTAAAGTATACCTATCGCCTCAGTATAACTTTCTGAGTCGATTTAGCTATGTCCGTCTGTCCGTCCGTCTGTCTGTCTGTGTGTCCATGTAAACCTTGTGCGCACGCTACAGGTCGCAATTTGCAAGATAATTTGATGAAGTTCTGCACATACTATTTTTTTTGGTTCAAGGACGATTG
Organism: Lucilia cuprina; assembly: GCF_022045245.1. NCBI lineage: Eukaryota > Metazoa > Arthropoda > Insecta > Diptera > Calliphoridae > Lucilia > Lucilia cuprina. The sequence continues at coordinate 34,404,881 of NC_060952.1, forward strand.
CTATTGAAAATGGTTGAAATCGGTCCATTATTTCTCCTAGCCCCTAACAACCGTATCCCCCGAATCGGGCCTTTAGGCTCATAAGTACGTAAAATGTTTTATAATGTCAACAAAAATCAGCCAAAATTAGTTTTATAGAACAATAATTGACAATACAAATTTTTATTGTGATCGGGCCTCATTTGACCCTAGCCCCCATACAGACTCCCCTTCAGAAAATGACTTGAAGGTCAAAATTAACTTAAAATTACTTATAAAACGATTAAAATCTACATAAATTACTTTGTAGTAGACGTTAATTCATCTACCAAAATTTATAAGGATCGGCCCATATTTACCCCTTCTCCCCTATGATCCCTCTTGTACAAAATCTCTCTTTTTTGTCAACAATAAGTAAAAATATTCCACAATAAAACAAATTAAATGCTTTATTTAAAAAAAATCAAAATTTTAACATACTGACTGGTGTAGGGTATCATATGGTCGGCAATGTCCAGCTATAAATTCATTCTTGTTTTAATTCAGTAATGGGCTTTAAAGTCATTTTTTTGGATGGGAAAATATATATGGGGTGGGATACTTATAAAATTTGGAAGTAAAAATTTGTCTTATATGGCACTTATTTATTTTGAATTTCATCGCTATGGGGGCTATCCGAAAACGTGGTCCAATATTGCCTATTTTTAATACAAAACAAATCTTTACTATACGAAATATGTGTCTAGGGCTGATTTCCAATTTTTAAAAATTTTTTAGTAATATTTGTCATACGAAACACCTTTTTGAAAACACATACTAAAGTATGAGTGTATACAATACACATTTAATATACATACACATACATATATTCCACAATTCCACGGTTGTTTGCTTCTGTGTATGCATGGGTTTAAACAAATGTATATGTATATAAAAGTAAATGTTGTGTATATATGTATATGTAGGTGTTAATAGAAACTAAATTTTTTATTATTTATACTTCACTTCAATTTTATATTTTTAACCTTTTTGCTTGTTGTTGCTGTTGTTGATATTGTTGCTAAAATAATTTCAGATGGTTCATGTTGTTGACATTTTTTGTTTGTATGGATTTTGTTTCGTTTTTTTTATATATATTTTTTATATTTTATTAGATGTTTATATTTTTGTTATCGTTGTTTTTGTTATTTTATATATAAAATAAAAAGCTATCTGGGGATTTAACCCAACTGAACTGCAGTTAACAAACAACAAAGTCAATTTTTTTTTACTTTTTTATTGATGCTGCTGTTGTTGTTTTTTATTTAGTAACAGTATCGTTTTTATGTCAGTTCAAATTTAGGTTAAACATTGTTTAAAACCTTAAATACAAGAGTACGAAACAAATACAGAATTACTTATGTAAGTATTTGGTAAAAATAGTTTTGTTTAAAATAAAATGTATAAAATTTTTTTTAATTTTTATTTGAATTTTAAATATTAATATTATTTCAAGGTAAATGTTATTTATGCAATGTTTAAAGTAATCCCAACTAAATACTTGATGGATACAATGAACGGAAATTGGTTTAACATAAAGAATTGTATATATCTTTTTTAAATATATGAGAATCATTAACTTAACTAAATTCATCCTATGCACTGCCTTCTTGTTGTTCAAGTAAAACAAAATAAATTGGGTACAATATAAAAATACCAAAAAAAAAAGTATTAAGTCATCCTTTAACAAGTAATACAAATAAAAGATAATAAGTAAGCTGTAGAAAATCTTTTTTTTTAAGTTATCATAGAGCTTAAACTCTAGCAGACAAAGACATACAAAGTCAAGTACCAAACAGAAAAAAATAAAACCCAACAAATACAAGTGATAAAATTTGGCTTGTTGGCTGGCAGGACATAGACATAAAGAAAGGAAAACAAAACAAAGGCCTCCATGTACTCGACCCTGCCTTTCGGACATGTGAAATGATCTGTCATGGTAGTTTAACAACTTGTTTCACTGACAGATATAACCGTATTTTTTCCTCATCTAGAATTACAGCTACCCACATGGCTAAGTTATATGTATATTGCTCATTTATTATAGTACCGTCATAACTCATAATTCAAGTTCTTTGATTTGAGTGCAGTTCTATAGCCTTTTATATGATTTGCTTATTTGTTATTTACGAAATATTTAATTATCATAAAAACTCAGTTTCCTCAAAACATTATTTTTCGAGTTATGTCAGTCTTGTTATAAATGAGCGATTTATATGTAAAAATTCACGTGTGATATCTATATGTTTGCATGTGTGCTTACAAAAAATGTGAAATATTTATGTGAAAATCTTTAGTGTGAGATTATAAAAAAATAATTTGTAAGGTGTGTGTGTTTTTTAAGCAGCTATTTATTATGCCCTTCACCATTATAATAGGCAGGGTATTATGCGTTATTGCTGATGTTTGTAACACCTTAAAATACACCAATCGGCTATACGGAATGTCTTTCTAAGTTAATTTAGATATGCCCTTTGTATATCTGTCTATCCGCCGTCTGTCTGTTTGTCTGTCGGCCTATCTGTCTGTCTGTCCATGTAAACATTGTGCACACTCTACAGGTCGCAAATTTCAAGATAATTTAACGCCTATTAAAAATGTTTAAAATCATTATTTCGTATAAAAACCATACAACCGTACCCCCCCGAATGGTGCTTTTGAGCTCATTAATATGATAAAAAATCTTGTAACACTTAAAAATCGGCCTTAATGACTTATATATTTGATTGTTGTTATGTTCGAGTCTTACAATTCGCTGTAATTCTGTGAGAATTGCCCTAAAACAATTTAACTTTCAATTAAGATTTACATTAATATTACTTAGCAATGACGCTGATGCACAGTGGTACCCATGATAAATTTAGCACGAAAAAAGTCGTAACTCTTGATTAAAAGCACTTAGAAAGAAAAAAATTTTGAATATATGGCTTTCTAAGGCGCGATCTTATGCCAAAAACAGGCGGATTATTTATTGGGTGGGCGTGGCACTTAAATATTTTCACTAAGAGCACAACAAGTAAGGATGTATAGTCCGGCATGGTCGACTATATGATAATCTACACCAGTATGTTGATAATTTTTTATAAAAAAAGGTTGTGTTTACGGTTGTATGGGAAGTTCCAGTAGTTATATAGGTGCTAGGTGAAATAATGGACCGATTTCGTCCTTGGATCAATAGCAAATTTAACCCTCCGTCATGCACATGTTTCGATAGTCACGTACGTAGCGCATGTATCTGGCGAGATACATTATGTATTTCAGTACATTTGTATGAAAAATATGCCGATATCTAACAATATTTGTAGAGGGTACCTGGAGACTCAAACCCCTAACCAAATTAGAAATATATTAAAATCACAGTTAAATTCGTAAAATATCTGTCCAGACACATGCGCATGATGGAGGGTTAAAGACACACAGACGGACAGACATATTAGTGATTCTGAGGAAATTTGTATATATTAAGGTGTTGGACCAATATTTTAGAAAAGTCGTCCATACATCGACGATGACAATCCGTCAACTTTTTGTCATGCGAATTTTTTTGCTAGGAAGAACGAAAAATTTATCTAATCAACTTTTAAGGAAATTCTGTAACTTCCCCTTTGTTCCATGTACTAGGACCATTTTTTCGATAATTGGATGATGAAATTTAGTTTTTCATCCTTTTTCTTAACAAACATTAAATAAACAAGTTTAGTTTAGTTTAAGTTTATTTAAAGTGCTCTATTAATGAATATATCATAGTTTTTACATATTTTATCCTGAATGGAATGTAATTAAAATACATATCTCCATTGTATAAAGAAAACCCTCAAATAATGTTGAATATATTTTCGCTTAATTTTACAAGATCTCAGATCCAAGCAAAAATATTGACTATTCTGCTATTAAAAACTAAGTTAATCAATACGATCCCACAAAACGACTTTTTTCGGGCTAAACTTGTCGTTGGTACCACCGTGCGGCTGACCTAAGAAAAGGTATGAAATTTTGCCATTTAAAGAACTCTCAAGGAGAGACCTTTTAATAATCAGAACGATTTTTTGGTTACAGTAAAATTAATCAAAAAATTAAAATTTGTCAGTTTTTTTTTTGCATTTTAATATAATTTTAAAATTAATACACAATAATTCTTAACAAAATTTACTGAAAATGCTTTTCAAGTTTTCAAAAATTCAATCTAGTTCTAAATTTTGGTATAATAAGGGAAGCCCTTGAAAGACCTTTTAAATGGCATATCAGAAATTTTTTGATTACAGTAAAACTAATCAAAAAATACAATTTTTTTCTGGTATTTTTGCATTTTAATATAATTTTGAAAATAGTACACAATAATCCTTAATAAAATTTGCTGAAAATGTTTTTAAACAACAAACAAGATCCTAAATCATTTTACATGCGGTCATTCAATTGCGCTCTTATCTTTAGACCTGACTTAACAAAAAAAGTAAAATTTTTTAACACCTCATATTTGTTAATATTTGATGAACTTATTAAAAAATATGCGATTAATAGTCTTAATATAAAAACAGATGCAAAACAAAGACATGTAAAAACTTTATAGTCGGGTATGGTCGACTGTATAGTCGGGTATGGTCAACAGTAAAATAACATAAACCACTTAGTAGAATAAAATTTGCTTTATCATTAAAATGACACTCAATCATTGCAAAATTCATCAGGGTAAATAATTATAAGTAGTTACGATCTAATAATCTTATATTGGAGATCCGGTTGCATGGTAACTATAAACGATTTCAACAACAATCAAAATGTTAATCATTATGCTTAAAATATACCTTATTTCATTAAATTATCTGAAAAATTGCGACGTTTACTTTGATTATAATGTTGTGGACATGGCTTAACAATCAGTCAATTCTGGTATTTTGCATTACAGACATCAGTACAAACATTAAATAGAGATATAGGGTATTAAAAGTGATGCAAAAATATGTTAAACTTTTTTCTTCTTGAATGTGAACAGAAAAGTAACAAACTACTGATGACAAGTGTGGTTAAAGGCAAATTTGAGGTTATGAGAAAAACTCAAAGTAAATAATAATGTGTGAAGTAAAGAACATTTATATTTTATAAGATACATTCAGACATATGTATATATTTACATACATACAGGAATCCATCCGTATAAAACATTATTGGGGATCATTAAATTAAGAATTAAATTTAATTGTTATAGCCACCATCAAAAAATTGGTCATAGAACCATCAAAGTATATATTTTCGGGTCCTTATTAAGATCTAAGACGACCTAGCCATGTCCGTCCGTCTGTGTGTTGAAATCACGATTAGGACCACACGAGAGGAGCTAGACAGTTGAAATTTTGCATAAATATTCCATATTGCTAAGGTATTGGAAATGGGCGTATGGGTCTACTTTTTCGGATAGCTCCCATACAAGCGGACCTCCTTAAAACCGCTTTAACTTCTATAGAAGTACGAGTATAGCGATGAAATTCGACATAAATAAGTTTCATATGAGCCAAAATATTTCTACCAAATTTTTTGAGGATCGGTCCATAATTAACCCTACCCCTCATAAAAGGTCCCCTTTAAAAGTTTCTCGCCAGCCATAATCTCTCTACCAAATTGTATGTGGATCGGTTCATAATTGACCCTACCCATATAAACTCACCTTCAGAAAATTACTTTAACGACCATTACTGGCTTAAAACTCCGAATATCATGCGAAATGTGTCGGTAATTTATAATATCCCCTAGCCCCTATAAAATGTGTCCTTCAGTATCGAGTTTTGGTTATTAAAATAAGAGTTTTCCTGATTTAAAATATGAGTATTGCGCTAAAATTTTACATAAACTGGTTCTATACAAACGAAATTTATGTACAAAAATTTTTAAGTATCGGTTCATAATTGACTCATATAAATGTCCTCTTCAGAAAATTACTCATACGCTCACGGCTTAAAAATTGAATTAAAATATTTGGTTTTTAAAAATGAATATTTTGTTAGTTCAGAAAATTACTCATACGCTCACGGTTTAAAAATTAAATTAAAATATTTGGGTTTTAAAATTTAATATTTTAATAATACCATATTCCAAATATCACAATGATGTTTATAGGGGAGCATTCCTTTTACGGCATACGGTTTGATGGTAGCTATATGAGATTCGGCACAGCCGAATATAACACTCTCAGTGCCGGTCCACACTAGGAAACTTTCGTAGAGAAACTTTTTTTAATTCTCTTTTGAAGATTCCTAAATGTCCACACATAGAAACTTTTATTTCAGAAACTACTTATTAATTGTATTGATTTGTTGTTGTACGAATGAGAAGAATAACAAAACAAAACAAGTTTTCGAGTATGGGAAACTCTGTACCGTGAGAGAGATGAATGACATTCCTTCTCTTTCTCTCTCATGCAAAATCAAAAGTTTCCCAAAAAATGTTTCCTAGTGTGGACCGGCAGTTACTTGTTTCTGTAATTATTTTTGATCAAAATTGTAACATGAAAGTATCGCTTAAATCCACGGTTTTCATGGTTATAAATATTTTTGTAAGTATAATTTTGAATTCAAACAAATTTTTAGTATGTATTTAATACATTTATATAAAATTATTAAGTGTTTATAGATAACATACTGACATTTTGCACGGGATATTTGGAGGAAAATTAAAGGATTTCCAAAAATGAGCATGGTAGATAACTGTCGGATTTACAACAGTAAACTTGTTACTATTGTAGCGAAGCGCACTGGGTGTTACTAATTTATATATAAACATCTTATAATCATATGTAAAAAATAAGCTAAAAAATTAGTTTTGTTACCTAAATGTATATCAAGTGTGTATGTTTTTACGATTATTATTATTATTATTTAAAATTCATGTGGCCTTTATATTTTATCTTAATCCTTATTTTGTCAAATTCTTTTGGATTAAATTTGTTTATTTTTTTTATATTCTTTTGTCACTATGACAGAAAACAACAAAAACAATTTTGGTTTAAAAACTAATCGGATTTATTTATTCCCCTTTTTTCTGGTTTTTATTTTATATTCGCACATATGTATGTATATGTTGATTTTCTACAACAGTGAAATAACTCAAAATTTGGGATTTTTTTAACTGAGTGATGTGGAAAAATGTGGACATTTTTAAATCCTATATTTTTAAATGTGCCTTTTTTCTTATTTTTTTTTAATTTTTATTTATTTAAATCACATTTCAATTTTGAAGTAACTATGTATTATGGTTTGTTTAAACATTTTTGAAAAGTATTTAAATTTTATAAAATACTTGAAGCCATTTTTTTTTAAAACTATATTATTTGACTTATGCCAGTCTTATGGTAAATAAACGATATGTAAATATTGTGAAACTAATTTCTACATTAACTTAGCACATTTGCATACATATGCTTATAGGGATGGTAATAAAAACTAGTATATTTTTTACCTTAAAATCATTGTTTTAAAGCTTTTTTTTGAAAATATCTACTATGGGGTTTTGGTTTAAATATAGACCGATTTTTCTTTAAATTATCTGTATGAAATTTACACAAGTATATGAGGCCTAGGATGAAACTCTGTTGTGGAATGTTATTAAATAAAATATTATAAATACGAAGAAATACCCAGCAATAAAAGATCATCCAAAGAAGCGAAAAAGAAGTAGAATTTACTCTATGGAAATACTGAAATTGACCTTAAGGATGATGATTTTAGCACAGGCGTGTCAAAGGAGGGATGTTCTTTTTATTTAATTTCAAATTCACTATATCTGAAGTCATTTTCAGGAAGTGATTTTTATGTTCTGTTTTTGGAAGTTATTAGGAAGTGAAATTGTAATATTATATAATACAAATTAAATAATATTAACATAAACATTAAATCACTGATATATAAATGAACTTTGATATTTTGAATATTTTATTATTATATATCGATATTAATGAGAACATCAGGGTAACATTTGAAAAAGGTCCATTAATGGGGGTTTTACTATTGACAGCGCTATTTTTTATAGGGAGTAGAGGTGTTTATACATACATTTCAGTTCCTTATTTGTTTAAAATGTCATCGATCTACTTGTATTTTGAAGCCATTAAGGAGCATTAAATTTTAAGGCCATTAAGGAGCATTAGAGATATTAGCTTACGCGAAACTAGTTTATGTCGAATTTCATAAATCTACTAGTATTTTTAAGCCAGTATTGAGCTTCAAAGTCATTTTCTGAAAAGGCCTTATATGGGGGTAGCGTCAATTATAGACCGATCTCCGTAAAATTTTGCAGAACGATCTTGGTTCCTACAGTAATTAATTTTGATGGGCTAGGTCAATTAAGGCTCGATCCACATAAAATTAAGTTAAGAGTTTTTGACTGGCAAGGATCTTAATTGAGTCGAATTTTATTACTATACTCGTATTTTTAAGCCAGCAATGGACCTTAAAGTATTTTTCTGATAGGGATCTTATGTTGGGGTAGAGTCAACTAGGCCTGATTCACATAAAATTTGGTAAAGAGATTCTGGCTTGTGAAAAACTTACTTCGGTGAAATTTCATCGCTATACTCGTATTTTTAAGGCAGTAATGAGCGTTAAAGTATTTTTATGTAGGGAACCTTATATGGGGGGGTAGAGTCAATTATAGACCGATCCACATAAAATTTGGTGGAAAGGTTTTGGTCCTAAGATACATACTTATGTCAAATTTCTTCGCTATATTCGTATTTTTACGCCCATAATTAACGTTAAAGTCGTTTTCTGAAGGGGGCCTTATATGGGGGGAAGGGTCAATTATGGACCGATCCACATAAAATTTGATAAATTTTGAATTGTATAAACCTTACTTCTGTGTAATTTCATTGCTATAATCCTATTTTTAAGCCAGTAATGAGCATTAAAGAAATTTTATGGGGGGACTTTTTATGGGGGGGAGGATCAACTATGGACCGATCCACATAAAATTTGGTAGAGAAATATTGTCCAGTATAAAACTTATTTCTGGGAAATTTGGTAAAGAGATTTTGGCTTGTGAAAAACTTACTTCTGTTAAATTTCATCTCTATAGTCGTATTTTTAAGCCAGTAATGACCGTTATAGTAATTTTATGGAGGGACTTTATATGAGCGGTAGGGTCTATTATGAGCGGTAGGGGGCTATGTGAAATCGTTGACCGATTTTACCCATTTTCAATACCAAACATTTCTGATCAATAAAATATATTTTGGGAAAATTTCATCTTAATATCTCTTATTTTGTGGACGCTATCGTGCCAACAACAGACAGACGGACAGATGGACAGACGGACATAGCTAGATCGTCTTAGAATCTTACGAGGTCCCAGGGGGTCCTTAGAGCAATATTTCGATGTGTTACACACGGAATGACAAAATCAATATACCCTCCATCTTTTTTGAGGGTGGGTATAAAAATGTACCTTCAATTTAAAACAAAATTGGACTCTTTTCGCTTCTTTGGAATTAAATAAACATCACTTCCTCAAAAGGTAAACAAATTCACTTAGTGCTACTTTTGAAGTGGTGATAAATATCATTCTTTTGGAAGAACTTGGTTTAATTTTTGCTCAAGTGTTCATATTTGAGTTAGTTTTTTAACCATTTCAGACGATTGATTACAGCATATTCTTGCATATTTTGAATTTCATAGCATATGTCTGCATATTGTATTAAAAAATTGTATTTTTATTTTTTTAACTCCTTCTGATATAATTTTATTTGTCAAAATTTGGTATCGTGTGTTTGTGCTGATGTTTGTTACATTTAAAAACATTGAACCACCAAACGTCTGAGTAAATTAAGCTATTATCGTGTGTCCGTCCATCTGTGTGTCTGTGTAAAAATTATGCGCACGTTGCAGTTGTTTGTTATTTTCGATAATTTTATGAAATTTTATATAAGGATGAACCCTTTAAAATTTTTAAAATGGTTGAAATCAGAACAGGGCTCTAGAGTTCATAACACTCTGTTTAAATATTTCTGAATTCACTGGCAATGTTCTTGATTGTTAAATCAATTAAATGTAAAGCAAAATAATTAAACTTTTAAATCCTTTTCTAGAAAATTACACAAGCCCACAAAATTTTAAACAATTCGAAACTCAGAAACCAAAGTTTTGCATTTTAAGCATTTTAACTTCTACAAGGTAGATCATGATAGCTTTTGCTGGGTAGTTTTATATAAGTCTAAAAAATACCACTGACCTTCGCAATGCTCGAACCTTGTTTAACTTCTAGCTATGTCCGTCCATCTGTAGAAAACAGTGTAGTAAAAATAAAAACTATTTTTTATTTAATAAAATTTCAGTAATTTATAAAAATATTTATTTAAATATTAGTAAAATAAAAAAATCAAAAATAAAACTAACACCTTAATTATCTACTTTCTAAGAATAATAATCACTTAACAAAAGGAAATTCATGTTTATTTTTTTTCTATTATTATTTTGTTTCTTATTTTTGCACAAAAATTATAACCAACAATTTCATTTATTCGATTAAAGCAAGAACAATAGACATGAACATGAGCACGAACATGGACATGAACATAGAAACATCTAACAAGCTGACACTACTACACATGCACATACATAAAATTCCAAAAATTAAAGAAGCAAAAAAAAAAGAAAACAAAAAAAAATTTAAATGAAAATAAAACATTACTGCTGCTGTGAAAAGCATTTAGACCAAAAAAAAAAAAAAAATAAAAAAAAAAAAACAAAAAAATAATAATGGAATATAAAATACGAGCATTTGAGAAACAACGCCAACAATTTAATGGCGTGTGGATGGATGATACCAATGCAGCACATGCCGGATATAACAAAAGGACACAATGGACACATGCAGTCAGTGAAATATCTACTATTTTACAAAAATAGAGAATAAGAGAATGTATGGTATGCATGGCTTTGGTATGTGTCTTTATGAGTGTGTGTGTGTGTGCCGGAGTATTTAAGTGTAAATGTGTTTGTGTTAAATTTCTTTGAGTAAATGTTTGTGTGGCCATGAGTTTGGACATAAAATGTATAAAAGGATAATAAGTAGTCTAAGTCCAACAAAATACTAAAACCCGCTTAAAAACACTTGGTGAGAAAGAGAGGGAGATGCACTGAAAAAGGAGTAAAACAGCTATGGCAAAAATAACAAAAATATACGTATAATGGACGACAATCAAAGGGACATGTACAAAATACATACATTAGCAATTTGGCAACATACACATATAATAATTTTATTTTTTATTTTCGTTTTTTTTTTTTTTTTGCTATTTATTATTGTTCTTTTTTTTGCAGAGCTGGATGATAAGATTATACTGTTTGAAATGACATTAGTCTAGCATTATACGTACATTTTCCTTGATAGTATATGGACTTATATACTTATGCATATGTATATCGTTAATTAAAATGTAAAATGCCTAAAACCTAATCATATTTTCTGTACTTCTGACTACAGTTTACTCATTTATTAGTTTCTTTGACTATTCGAATAGATAGATAGATAGATAGATAGATAGATAGATAGATAGATAGATAGATAGATAGATAGATAGATATATAGATAGATAGATAGATAGATAGATAGATAGATAGATAGATAGATAGATAGATAGATAGATAGATAGATAGATAGATAGATGGATAGATAGATAAATAGATAGATAGATAGATAGATAGATAGATAGATAGATAGATAGATAGATAGATAGATATATAGATAGATAGATAGATAGATAGATAGATAGATAGATAGATAGATAGATAGATAGATAGATAGATAGATAGATAGATAGATAGATGGATAGATAGATAGATAGATAGATAGATAGATAGATAGATAGATAGATAGATAGATAGATAGATAGATAGATAACATGTCATTGGGCGATATGTTCTAAACGATAAGTGTTGTCCTGGTTGCTACATTTTAAAGACGTTTCCATGAGAACAATTAAAGTTTTATGTGCAAATAATATAAGAAAAGCAAATAAATAATTGTGTGAAAATATTTTTTGTCGCAGGATTAGTCGCTGTATTTTTTCTACACTAAAACTATGTAGACTGTGTTTCCTCGAAATTTTTTTTTATTAAAATTTTGCATAATCCTATACATACTAATTAGATATTCTAATAAAGAAAAATTTAACAATGAATTTTATACTTAAGAATTTAAAATATTTTACATAATTTTGAAATTGTTCGATAATTATTTACAGGTTATTTCAATAACATAAATCTTGATGAAAATATAACTGAGAGTTATTTTGTGAGAGTTATTGTGTGATAATACATATGTTCGTCATAGTCTAAGTGTTAAAAGCAGAAAAAATGCACTTCCATATGAAAGCCTAAATCTATACATTTATAGATAATAGCGAAATGTGAGAAAATTAATATAATTATTAATAATTGATTGTGAGAAAATTAATATAATTATAAAATGTGTTCCAAATTTAATCCTAGATAACATAAAATTGTACATTTTTTATAATTTGTTAGGTAAAAAACTCATTCATTCACCATGGTTACTTGATGCATCAAATAAATTATGTAAACATCGATCTGTTATTGCGTTTCTGTCCCCTTTTGAAACTGACTTTTTTAACATTTATTTGTAGGGAATATTACTAAATCTCTCTAAGATGGGGTCGTTGTTTTTTTATTTTTGTGAGATTTCTGAAGTATAATTTTGAGTAGCCTATGAGATCATGAGAAAGAGAGTGATCTAAATCTATGTCTGCTTTAATTTTACTCACAGCATATCATTATCATATCTATAGCATCTTTGGCTATAGACTTCTTCATTTTACCTTCTTTCAAAATCTAAATAGCAAATTGAATGTTGATATAAATTGCACACTATTTAATTCTATTTGCATTTGCCAACTTAATGCTCATAACATTCAATGATGATAATATTGCTATTATCACATCACAGCATTATAATCTTTATTAGTCTTCATAAAATGTATACATAAACATATCATGTATACAATTTATCCAAGAAGTTGTATAAATAGTCAATGTATCCCTTTTAAACAATCGATTTTTTTATACCCTTCACCTTCGTGAGAAGAGTATATATAAGTTTGTCATTCCGTTTGTAATTTCTATAATACAATTTTTGACCCTATAAAGTGTATATATATTGTGGATCCTTATAGATAGCGGAGTCGTTTAAGTCATGTCCGTCTGTCTGCCTGTCCGTCTGTCTGTTGAAATCAATTTTTAGGAGACCCCAGATATCGGCGAGATCCGAATCTTCAATAATTCTGTTAGACATGCTTTCGAAAAGATCGTTATTTAAAATCAGCCAAATCGGTCAGTAAATAACGGAGATATGAGCAAAATCCGAGATAACCTTTGAAAATTGTATCAAAAAATGTCATATTTTTTTCATGCTTTGTTAAATAAGCAACAACAACACTGTATATTGGAAAAAGATGTACACGTGTATGTAGATGTATTTGGTTTTATTCAGCTGTGTATTTTGTTTTGTATGTTTGGATACTGTTGGCTTCATTGTGTTGTGTATTTTGTTTTTGTATTCTTTTTGTAAATTCTGTTTGTATATTTGGATGTAGGTTGGTTTTATTGCGTTGTTATACCCTCCACCACCATCAGTGGTGATAGAGGGTATATATAACTTTCTTATTCCGTGTGTAACTCCAAGAAATATTCATCTGAAACCCAACAAAGTATATATATTCTGGGTCCTTATTAAATTCTGAGTCGATCTAGCTATGTCCGTCTGTCTGTGTAAAACACGCTCACGATAAAACGAAGCAATAGAATTTAACCAAATTCACTCAAAATGTTTTTATATTTTCTAAGTTATTTGCTATTGAAAATGGGCACAATCGGTTCATATCGGGAAAAGTTATGAATCAAAATTTGAAACAACCTCCAAAAAATAAGCATTTTTTACACATTCTGATGTAATTTTCTCGGAAACTATGCAAGTATAAGTATTACTCATATGCATATTAAAATTACTGCCAAAGGTTTTTCCGATCGGTCCATAATTGGTCATAGCTCCCATACAAGGTCCCCTCTCGAAAATCACTTAAAAATGCATTACTCATTACTAAATTAGGATATCGATATAAAATTAAGTATAAATATTGCTCTAATGCATATAAATATTACTGTGGAAGGGTTTTCCGATTGGTCCATAAATGGCTCCCATGCAAGGTCCCCTCCCGAAAATCACTTAAACGCTTATAACTCAATTTGGTATAAGTATTGCCCATATATACAGAAATAATACCATAAAAGTTTATTTGTCACATAACTCATAACCAAATATTGATTCCATACAAAATACTTATATATTAAAAAAATTGCTCTTATATACATAAATTACACTATAAAATTGTTTTACGATCGGTCCATATTTGGTCATAGCTCTTATACTAGATCCAGAAAATCATTAGTATTAATTACCAAATAATGATATAGATACATAATTTTGCATTTTGTCTTCATATACATAATTGGACATAGCTCCCATATAAAGTCCTTTTTACGAAAATCTCTTAAACGCACATTACTCATTACCAAATAAATCTATTGATACAAAATTTGGCAAAAATATTAGTTTTGTATACAAAAAGTATATTTCAAGATTTTTTCACAATCGGTTCATAACCCGGGTGCGGTCGCTTTCATACAGGTTACCTTTTGAAAATTACTTAAACACACATTACTTGTTACTAACTTACGATATAAATACAAAATTTGACTAAAATATAGTTTTTATTTGATCAATTAGAAATTTATTAAAATAAAAGTAGTTGGTGGAGGGTATTTAAGATCCGGCTCAGCCGAATATAGAACTCTAACTTGTTTATTTTCTTTTTGTTTTTCTGTGTTTATCGTTATGTATGTTTAGATGTCTGTTGTTGTTCATTTTGTTTTGCTTTTGAATTAATAATAATGTAGTCGGGAAAAAATTTAGTATACTAATATGTTTAAAATACACTATGATGAAGGGTATATAACATTCGGCACAGCCGAATATAGCACCCTTACTTGTTTTTGGTTAGATATTAAGTATTTGTTAAGTAATAGGTATTATAATACTGATTACTTTTTGACTTCTATAAAAACTTCTTGGGCAATTTTTGCTAGGACCAATAGGTGAAAAGTTACACTTATTAAAATAAAATCTTGTATGACCAAATTATTCAACTTTGACTTCCTCTAAGTAAGGCAGTTCTTGAGCCATAGACCTGAAATAGTCTGACCTACTATCCATTAGTACTAATCTTGCTCCAAAATTTTGGTCACTTATTTGTAATGACTTATTTCAGTCCTTAATAATATGTGAGCATTGCCGTATTCAAATAATGTATTTTAATGACAAAAAAGTGTTTATTAAAAGTTACATTCTGCGTGATGTTTAAGGAATTTTGAAGATATTATATTAATTAATTTTTTTTTGTGTTTTTGTATTAAATGTGTTTATTTCCCTTATTAATATTGATATTATTTAAGTCGAATTAATTATATTCTACAATACTACAGTTTTTCTCCAAAAAGCTTGCATAGAAAAAGAACATTAATATTACTTCTTGAGAATGACTTCAAAAGAAGTAAATTTGGAAACAAATAAAATGGACATTCCTCCTATGACAAGCGTGTGTTAAAATCATCACTTATGCTGGTATTTTTCAGTATTCCATAGAGCAAATTCAACTTCTTTTTCGCTATTTTTTTTGAAGTTCCTTTTTCGCAATTTATAAATAGTAAAAATCTTATTGTTTCGATTGATTTTTAAATGGAAGGAATCTTGACAAAAATGTGGAAAGTAAAGCTAGCCAGCAAAAAAATATGTAAGTACGTCCAAAAGAATTTCATTTATCCCTACTTCAAAATTAGCTCTTTCGTAATGGTACTTTATCACTACAAAAGTAATGACTTTTTTTAGCAAGTTCGTGTTAAAATGATCACTTCTTCAGGTCTTTGTCAGTACTTTCATGTATTAAATTCTACTTCTTCGATTAATTGGAAGTTTTTTTTTTGCTGGGCATTTATGTACTGGTTTCATTTAATAAATAGTAGATATCATTTAAATATCAAATTTTCGAAGCCGTTTTTATACCCACCATCAAAAAAGATGGGGGGTATATTGTTTTTGTCATTCCGTTTGTAACACATTGAAATATTCTTCTAAGACCCATAAAAGTATATATATTCTGGGTCCTTATTAGATTCTAAGACGATCTAGCCATGTCCGTCCGTCTGTCTGTCTGTCTGTCTGTTGAAAACACGATAGAGTCCAAACGGAAGTAGCTAGCGAGCTGAAATTTTGCACAGATACTTATAGTTGATCCAGTTTGTTTGGTATTGAAAATGGGCAATATCGGTCCACGATTTCGCCTAGCCCTCATATAAGCCCCCCTTTAGAAAATGATATTATCGCCAATAACTGACTAACAAAAGCATCAATAGCGCTGTAATTCGGCACAAACATGTTTTATGGGAATATAAATCTTTTCATAGAATTTCATAAGGATCGGTCCATAATTGACCCTACCCCCCATACAAAGTACCCTTCAGAAAATGACTTTATCGTTCACAACTGACTAACAGAAGCATCAATAGCGGTGTAGTTCGGCACAAACATGTTTTATGGTGACATAAATCTTTTCATAGAATTTCATAAGGATCGGTACATAATTGACCCTACCCCCCATATAAAGTCCCTTTCAGAAAATGACTTTATCGCCCATAACTTGCTAAGAGAAGCATCAATAGCAGTGAAATTCAGCACAAACATGTTTTATAGGAACATAAATCTTCTCGTAGAATTTCATAAGGATCGGTCCATAATTGACCCTACCCCCCATACAAAGTACCCTTCAGAAAATGTCTTTATCGCTCATAACTGGCTAAGAGAAGCATCAATTGCGGTGAAATTCGGCACAAACATGTTTTATGGTCTCATAAATCTCTTTGTAGAATTTTATAAAGATAATTGACCCTATCCATAATTGACCCTATCCCACCTATAAGGTCCCTTGCAGAAAACGGCTTTAATGCTCATATATACCTTAAGAAGCATATATATAACAATAATATTCGACATATAAAAGTTTTAAGGGAACTAAAATCATTTTCTTAAATTTTATGAGGATGAGTCCATTATTATCTAACCCCCTAATAAGGTGCCCTTTAGAAAACGAATTCAACGCTCATTACTACAAAAT
>NC_060952.1:34422222-34458913 GCF_022045245.1 Lucilia cuprina
CCCAAAAATGTGAGTACATCAGTAAAATTCTACATAAACATGAATGATTTGATGGTGGGTATATAAGATTCGGCATGGCCGAATATAACACTCTTACTTGTTTAAACTATAATTTTGAGTTGTGTCAGTCTTGTGATAAATGTGAATTTTCCTTAATTTATATTTCCATATAAATAATTTTTTCTTAAATAATTAAATTCTAAGAAAATTTACTCATACATGCCCACCAATAATTTGATGAATTGAATGAAGTGTAGCATTAAAACGTTTTGCACTTATTTTTTCTGTTTTAAAAATAAGTTTTCTTTTTATTACTTGATGACATTGGTATTATAACCATAAATCGTCGGCTCTAACCAAATAAACTGCTCGTAAAGTGCCATAAAAATGATAGAAAGACACAAGCAAACAAATAGCACTTGATTCACTGCGGTCATACACATACATACGTACAACTACACCGTTTCCAATTGTATTTCGAATTTTATTTCATAATATTTTAATTATATTTGTGAAAGTTCTACTTATATTTTAGAAATGAAGTTAGTAATTCCCGATATATAATTAGACATATCTGAAATGCTATTGGAAATGGTGTGGAGAAAAATAGATTATGGAAAATATTCAATACTTTATGGATTTCTAGTGTCTGACCATTTTTTGTCGGTTATCGAAACTTTTGCTGTTGTTTTGTGGTGGCAGATGAATAAATGAAGGCATTAAAATGGAAAACATTGATTGCCAAAAGTACTGTGCGACTGCTTGTCTATGTCTGTTGGTAAGTGTGACACAAGATAGTGATAACCCCAAAAAAAAAATCCAGCAAAAAATAATGAATGAGTTTAAGGTCACAGGTAAATTATGGAACTACTGAAAGATAAGAAGAAGGAGAACTAAAAAAATACAAGCATAACACAAAAATCAATAAAATAAAAATACAATTACCTCCATTACATATTTTTACTGGTGGAAATTTATCAGATGATGGCAATATGTATCTGTGATAAATATTTCCAATGACATTTATGGAGAGGTAAGTAAATGATTAAATTCAAAATAAATTTAGCAGCAAAGTTAAGAGAATTTTTTGCTAAAAACGAGAACGAAATCACAGAATTGATATGCAATTACCTAATGAGCCATAAATTTTAACTGAATGAACTGGAGGTTCTATACTATATAAATCGATGATTATTATACCCTCCACCACCATCAGTGATTATATAAATTTGTCATTCTGTGTGTAACACAAAGATATATTCATCCAAAACTAAGTCGACTTATGTCTGTCTGTGTAAATACGATTAAATGAAGCAATAGAGTGCAACCAAATTCAGCAAAATGTTCTCATATTAGGTCCTCTTCAGGAAAACACTAAAGAGGACTAGTACCAACAAATGATATATATATACACTCTCAATTTGACACATATTGAAATTAGACATAGTTCCCATACAAGATCCCTATCCGAAAATCACCAAACGCAACCTAACTAAAAGATTATTAATATAAAAGTTGTTGGTGGAGGGTATTTAATATTCGGCTCAGCCAAATATGGCACTCTAACGAGTTTCTAATTTAAGAGTGTTTAAAAATGTTCAATATATAACTAAACTGCAGCAAGACAGTAACATAATAAGTCACTGAATATCAAAAACTATTTAGTTTAATTAGCGAACTGTAATACCATTATAATTGTGTTAGCTAAGTTACCATGCCATAAAGGATATTCTGGCAACGAATGGTTGGACTGCCTTGCAATGTTACAAATGTATGCCAGACAAAGATGCGAAACGTATGTAGAATCGAAATTTTGTTCTCCACTGAGAAGCTGCAACAGGGCTTAGGTAGACAAAGCGTTTGAAAACGCTATCTAACGGAAAAGCTCAAAAGTTCTTATCGCTTAACAAAAACTATACCAAGAATACTATCTACTCAAGGGACAATGAGGTCTTAGATATCCTGCCTGTCAGGAGGAAACTTATAATATATTTTACAACTGTCCAATGTTACACGCAGAGAAAAAAATGGTTGTGGTAACCATATTGTTACAGTGGTCATAGAATAGTTGTAGCAATCATGTTTTTTCCAGAGCAAATATCTTGAGTATATATTCCCGAATTTTCCATGCCTGAGTTAAACCTGGTATGATGAATTTACTGGCAGCACAAAAGATCCAAAATGGGGTCGTTTTGCTTAGTGCCCTTTTTAATCTAGTCGACTCCTATTAAAAATATTTTCATACAGTTTTAATATAATTATTTAAAAACATATAAAGTCACTTGGAAAAACTTCATATTATTTAAGATTTGTTTTTAAATTGAAATCGTTTTTTAAATATTTTTACTGTAATATTTAATTTTAATTTTATATTTTAGATATTGAGCGGCATGTAGATTTATTAGGCTTATAAAAGATAATATTAACAATCTTATATTTATCGATAAAAATACTAGATTATTATCTTACAAATAAATTCACATTGTCTCATCTCCATAGCGATGGTAACGAATAAACGAAGGTGAAAGTGTTGCGATATACAAAACTTTACTCACTTGAATGTAATTTTTAAATTTATAAAAAAATAAATGTATATACATACATATATATTAGGGTGGTGTTCCCAAATAAAGTTATATCCACTTTCAAACCGTGCTTGCTACATCATCGCTTGTATCGGGCCTATTGTGTGCTCATTAACTAGTGTCTCAGGTGGATATCAATCCCATCACTTCCATTTTACTAGACTATAATACTAACCGCTAACTCACAGGATGTCCCTGGGTAACTAGTGTCTCAAGTCAGTATCGATCCCATCGCCTCCGTTTTAACAGACTAGGAAATATATCAATAACCTACCGGATATCACTGGGTAAGTACATACTAGTAGTTAAGTAAGTTTTTTTATTTATGCAAAAAAAAAAAAAAACAAAATATAAATTTTCTATAGAAAACAAGGCTCATATTCATCCGTATTCTACAAAATTTTCTATAGGAAATAAGGTCAATATTTTGAAGAAAACTTGTTCCTTATTTGTCAAAATATTCTACAAAAACATGTCTAATATTCGTCGAAATTTCATCGAAATTTTCTATAGAAAATTTATCTAATATTCGTCGAAATTTTCTATAGAAAACTTGTATAATATTCGTCGAAATTTTCTATAGAAAACTTGTCTAATATTTGTAGAAATTTTCTATAGAAAACTTGTCTAAAATTCGTCGAAATTTTGTATAGAAAACTTTTCTAATATTCATCTAAATTTTATCAGAAATAGAAGACATAATCAATATTCGACAAGATTTTAAATAGAAAATACGCCCAATTTACGACAAAATTTTCTACGAAAATTAAGTCCAATATATGTTAAGAATTTTCCATATAAATATTGTACAAGATTTTCTATATCGAATATTCCCTTCGAATGGCTAAAACATGGTTGTTATTCTGTAAAATTTTCTATGTTAACTATGGCCGATATTTGACTAAATGTGCTACATAAAATATGACCTATATTTAACCAGATCTTCAATAAAAAATGACCGATATAGGATGAAATGTTCCTTTGTGTTAGAAACAATATGTAAACATAATATAAATAATTTTAATTTTTAATTTTTCTCCATACAAACGATGTCATCCTAATGTGCATGGATGTGTGTGTATGTATGTATTTTGCTTAAAGTAAGATAAAGGGAAAAATATTCAATACATGAGTTTGAGTTTTATTTATTTAAATTGAAATTAAAAGAAAATATTTTCTTTTCATTTCGTTTTGAACATTTTTCTATTACATTCATTTTTTTATTCTTTTAACAACGACAACTCTTCAAACAAGTAACGACCATTAAAATCACTTGGGGAAAGGTTAAGTTCATTGATTTGAAAAAAAGTATTTATTTTCTGAATGGACTTATAACAAAAAATTGTACCATTAAAAAGGGCCGTGCTAAAAATTCATAGACAAGTTTATAGACAACATGAAATAGAAAAAAATCGTATAAATAAAATATATTTATATTGTATAAAACAATGAACTAGAAAATACTTACATTTCGTATAGTTAAAATTTTAGTACTTGAAATGGAATATTTTACTGTTTAATTTTAACCTTAAAAATTTTACATTTTTACCTCAATATTAATTTCTAGTTAATGTTTTTGCTATTGGGTCAAGGTCTAAAAAGTTCTAAGCATTTTTAAATAATTTCACTGTAAAACAGTTTGCAATTACTTCTGCTGATTGTATTTATTTCGACTAAAATATTTTTCAAATTTCTTTTTAAATTTAAAGTTATGTTTCTTTTTTGTATCTCGTATAAAAGTAAGTATTATTAAAATATAAATTTGTCATTTCTGCTTTTATAACATGAAGAACAGCACGCACTTTAATTTAAATTATTTATTCAACCAAAAAAAAATGAAAATAAATACTTTCTGTAAAACATAAAAAATATAAATCAGTCACCAGAGTGAAGCAGTTGTCATAAATTTTACTTGCACTTTCAACCGAAGAAAAAGTTTTATTTTTTTGTTATTTAACACACAGATACTTTAACTTGATAACAGGGATGTATATTAAGGATTTGTGTGTGGGTTAACTAATTCGTTTTAATTGACAGATCTTACAACGTTGGCAGATCTGATAATTTACTAGAAATTAAAAATTGTTAAAAAGAGGTTAGACGGTTGTAAGAAAATCTTACAATTTCATTCGCAGACAGTTGCCAGACAAAATATTTATCTGCCAACAAAAATTTGTCATATCACACTGTTGTCAGATTGTTGTATGGAAATAATTTCCATATCTTATTAATGCTGCATATGTGTGTCTGTGGCCGAATGTAAAAAATTCGTACATTTGACATTTAAAGTTGTCAGAAAATTAGATAAAATTCAATATGTTTTGAGATGTCTGACAATATTATCACACGAAACTATTTCTAAAAAATAAGTAAGTTCTCACAATTGTTAGACATTTTCTGCCAACGTTGTAAGATCTTACAACCGTGTGTGTTTTTAATTTGAATATTTTGTCATTTCATCCATACAATAGTTCAGAGATTTCACACGATTGTTAGACATTTTCTGCCAAAGTTATAAGATCTTACAACCGTGTATACATAGCTTTAGCTGTTAATTTTAATATTTTGTTATTTAAACCATTCTTTAGTTTGGAGTTTTCCTTCTCTGTTTTTCGTAAAAAAACACACTATATAAAACCGATTTAAGAGCTCTTGAGTACGCAGTACTTTTTACATCAACAATATTCAAATATAAGATATACTTGTAAAAATTTCCAACTATAGTATACAAATACATACATACGTATACATATGTACATAAATGTATATCAGAGGTCGGCAGCTGTTCACATCCGAGTGCTGTTGTAAATATATCTATAACTTAAGTAAAATTTAAATTCAATATTTGTATCCTTTAAATCGTGCACTGCATGTTTTCATATACATATTGCTCTCTTTATGCCAATCACTGATACATATTGTATGTATACATGCATAAATTATTAAATATTTATCGCATAAAAACGCAAACAACCTTCAATTTATTGAAGTTGTTTTCTACAAACATACATATATCGTATGTAAAATACTGTCTTTAGTCTTTCTGTATGTATTATTTGTCTGCCCTTATAATCGCATGGTTGTTTGTGTGTGTGTGTGTGTGTATAAGGTACGATTTTTTTATAAATCTTCAGGCAAAAAGATGAACATCAAATAATAAAAGTACCAATAAGGAGGAAAAAATTCAAATTGATTGTTGACGCGATAAAATGAGCAATGAAGCGCATCTTGTTGTAACATTTGAAAAACATGCCTCTGATGTAAATAAGAATGGCTTGTAACAGTAATGTTTTCACTTGTGTCTGTTTAAGTTTATGAAAATGTAATATTGGCATACATATCTCCCGTTTTTTCAACAAAAGTTTAAGGTCGAGGTATAAAATTAAATGTATGCTTCTCATCTTTGTTCCCACCTGGACGAGGTATTTATTGCAAAAACAACTAGTAAGAATGTTATATTCGGCTATGCCGAATCTTATATACCCACCATCATGTATGCCGTAAAATAATCAGGGTGATTTGCAATAAGACTTAAGTCAATTATAATCCGAAGTCTTCTAAACTAATAAAATATTAATTTTTTAAAATAAAATATTTTTGTTAAACTTTTAAACCGTGAGCGTATGAGTAATTTTCTAAATAGAATTTTATATGCGTTAATTATGAACCGATACTCATAAAATTTTGTACAAAGATTTTGTTTTTTTTATAGAACTTGTTTGTTTATGTCAAATTTCATCGCTTTACTCGTATTGTTAAATAAGGAAAAGTCTTATTTTCATAACCAAAACTCTTTCCTGAGGGAATCATTTATAGTCCAGAAGAGGATCTTATATTGATAAAAAATTATATAGGCGTTATGGCCGATCCACATAAAAGTTTTTAGAGAGATTTTGGCTCGCAAGGAACTTAATTGTAATAAATTTTATTGCAATATTCGTATTTTTTAAGCCAGTAATAAGCGTTAAGTAATTTTCTGAAGGAGACCTTGCATGGGCGGTAGGGTAAATTATAGACTGATCCTCACTTAGTTTGGTAGATAGTTTTTGGCTCTCATAATATTTACGTGTGTTGTGTCAGTAATGAGAGTTATAGTCATTTTCAGAAGGGGACTTTATATAAGGTGTAGAATCATATATGGTCCGATCCTAAAAAAAATGATAGATTTTGGATTCTAAGAAACTTACTTATATCGAATTTCATCGCTGAAGTCTATTTCTGAAAGGGACTTTATATGGGGGTTAGCGACAATTATAGACCGATCCTTAAAATAATTAATAGAAAGATTTTGGCTGATATGATACTTTTGTATGTCGAATTTCATCGCCATACTCGTTTTCTAAAACCCTTTTCAATAGAGAATATTTGTGAAAATTTTAACTGTTTAGCTCATCCTGTCTTTCCTCTATCGATATTTCAACAGACAGACGGACGGACATAACTAGGTCGTCTTAGGATTTAATGGATCCAGAATATATATACTTTTGTAAGTCTTTGATCAATATCTCGATATGTTATAAATGGAATGACAAAATCAATATTGATACTGGGTATAAAAACATAAATTCATGAATATGTTATTTAAAAAAGATGTTATCTGAACTATAGTTATCTGCTAGATGTGAAAAACTATCTACTCGATATTTGAAAACAGTCCTATATGAAGTTGTCGTTTACTACGCTTAGATAGAAGAAATATTTGAAGTTGTATAAATTGAAGTTGTGTTCATAGGAGAGAATATTGTAAATTAAATCCTTTTCAGGCTTACTAAGAGGTAAATTGAAGAGTTGGATGAAATTTGGCACATACTATTTTCAAGGACGAATGCTATTGAAAATGTTTGAAATCGGTTCATTATTTCGCCTAGCCACCATACAACCGTACCCCCCATATCTGGCCCTTAGGCTCATAATTAAGTTAAATGTTCTATTATGTCAACAAAACTTTATAGAACGATAAATGACGCTTCTGAATTTTATAGTGATCGGGCCTCATTTGACCCTAGCCCCCATACAAACTCTGCTTTAGAAAATGTCTTGAAGGTCAAAATTCACTTATAATTTCTAATAAAACTATTTTGATTTAATGCTGCAATATTGTACAGTGATCTGGTAGTCTGATAAAATTTTTCTGTATGAGTGGTCAATTCTTTAGATTAAAGCTGGAATATGCCGATAGTCCTTCCTTCCTCACACTGATATCTTCAGCTAGTATTAAACGAGTTTAAATGGGTTACAATAACAGTATGTAAAACCGTTTAAGGATTACATTAAAAATACTATTTGGTTATATGTATTGTTATAAAATTTGTATTTCATTTTTATGGCACTGTTTTTTATGACTTGTTAGAATATAAAGCTTAACTAAAGCGAAAACAAGATTATATTTTTCTTAAAGTAAACATATTTATATATTACTTATTATATACATTAGGGTTTCCCGTTGATCATTTATATCTGGGAATACTTTTCTAGCAATGGTTATTAATTTACTAAAAACAAGAAAAATTTATATTTTTTTAATTGCCAGCAATTTAAACTATTCAGAAAAGCAGAAGCTTTAGTTCTCAACAATTCCGCAAGAATCATAAGTAGTTGTAAGTGTATATCTGATCTACAAATAATCTAGAAAAGATAATCTATCTATATATATAAAGGGTAGCGTTACTGACTGACTGATTCATCATCGCACAGCCCAAACGGCTGAACCTAGAATCATGAAATTTTGACAGTAGATGTGTTTTTGGTTATGTAGATCCACTAAGGAGGGATTTTTGGAAATTTGCACATTTACGGGTAAAAAGGGTAAAAAACGGGTAAAACAGGTTTTCTTAAATATCTTACATAATATTAGTGATACAAGAAAACTTTTAAATGCACCTGTATCAACTCTTAAAGTGAGCAGATGGGTGTCTGGTACTTTTTTGAAATTCGTACTTTTAAGGGGTAAAAATGTGTAACAAAGGTGATTTTGGTACAATTT
The DNA here is from genome assembly GCF_022045245.1 of Lucilia cuprina. Classification (NCBI taxonomy): domain Eukaryota; kingdom Metazoa; phylum Arthropoda; class Insecta; order Diptera; family Calliphoridae; genus Lucilia; species Lucilia cuprina. Next base: position 34,430,791 of record NC_060952.1, read on the forward strand.
TTCAGCCTTTTATAACATTTAAACTAATTAACATAATCAAATTTTATAAATATTTTGGATACATCTCTCAAAATTATGAGACACATGTTTCGTACTTTTTTAAAATTCAGTCCTTCTTGGGTGTAAAAGGGACAAAACTGTATTTATGGTCCTTTTTTTTAGCACATTAAGAAAACTTTTTTTGTTTATTGAATTATTCATATTAAATTACGGACTAACTCTGTAATATTTATTGTAATAAAATTTTTGCTATTTCACTGGGTAGAAAAGTACCAAAAATGGGAAAACGGGAAATTTAATTTTATTCAAACTCATTGAGCCAACTTTTATAAAATTTCAAAAAGTAGTTTATTTACTCCACAAAATAAGCTTTTGGTATATTATTTTGGAATTGGAGTACTAAGGCCTATATAGAACCAAATTCTGGAATAAATGAATGCAGATTTAAACCGTTTGAGTTTTATCTGTGATATATATGTAGATTTAAATACGGAACATTTTGTAAACTTAATTCTCGAAAAACTATACTTCTAAGCGAAAAGGGGAAACATTGTACTCTTTTTATTAGTACTTTCCACTTAGGTAAACTTTATTCCACTTTTGGTATTCAAAATATGTTCTTTAATATGAACTGAAAACCCATGATTATTAAACATACACGGTCCTCATTGAATAAGATCCTTTAAGAGACAACTTTTTAGTACTTTTTATCTCATAAATTGTAGTTTTTTAATTTTCTAAAATATTCAACCTAGGAACATTAATTTTATCATACATGGTCTTGACTGAATAATATTCTGGAAGTGGGTACTATTTGGTACTTTTCTATTATTCAAATTTTTAAAAATTACACTTAAAAGGTTTGTTTAAATTATTTTCCCATAATCAGCTCTATTGAGACCCAATTCGAAAATATTGTATAATTTTTTTGATCAATTGTACTGAGGTCAAGATTTCTAATGCTCAGTAGGGAACTGAGGACCATTTTTCAAAAAAAGTAAAAGTGTATATTTCTCATATTCCATAGGTGTTTTACCTTAATTAAGAAGTATTCCTACACAAGATTTTTGTTACCGCTGTTCATTTGGACACTCTAATATATTTACTTATTTCCTAATATATATTTTTTAATAACGATTCATCGTTGTAGTATATTCTCCAAAATTGAATTTTAAATACGCTACAACAACAGTAAGGTAAACTTAGTTGTAAGTTTTCGAAAAAAATTTTACGTTATAACGTAAAATTTTTTTCGATTTTTTTGTATTGATATGAAATATATTTCATATTAATACAATATACATGTTGCTATCGTAACACATACAATCCGCTAAACAACATATTCCGAAATGAACATCTTTGTTATGGTGAACTTTATTGTGAGTTATTATACTTCAAAACTATTGATCAATTGAAAATACCTTTCAATTAAGCATTTTACTGCAAAAGAAATATAAAAAGGAATGTATAGCAAATTGCTTGAAAAATTTAAGTAGTACAATATTTACAAAAAGAAAATATGAAAAATATTTACGCAATCTATATTCATGTACATATTTTTTTCATATTTTGCAAGTCTGTTCTTAGCAATGGAATCAGTGGGAACAGAAAGCAACATTTTTAGGAACCTCTTTAAATGGCAATTTCCAATCAATATGCAAACGCACGTTTGTTTTCATGTCAGTGCATTGATGCGTGTTCGATGTCGTTTTATTTCATATTTTTTTCGGAATTTTTGTTTTTAGTTGTTATTGGGTTGTGTTGATGTTGTTGTACTTCATTCATTCAACTTTGTAAATATTAAAAACTATTTCTTTGTTTATTATTAGGGTGCGATAATAAACATGTGGTTAATTCTGTCAATTATTTGGGATATTAATTAAATGGGTTCTTTATTAAGCAACATGGTTTTAGTTAATTCACGGAACTACAACTTTAATAATTCGAATGCAAATGATTTGTCATATAATGTGAAAAAACAACTTAATTTTTTTCATATAATTTTGGAGCAGTTTATTTAAGTAAAAAATTTTTCGCATCTAAATCCCTGAGGGAATTTTAGTTAAATACACAGAAAACGCACTGATATTGGTTTAAGCATAACATTGTTGCAGACGAATAAACACATCATTCCATAAACATTCATACCCACTTTTTTAAGAATTTCTTCAGGTTTTTAGGTTAATATTTCTAAAAATTAAAAAATAAAACAAGTAAGAAATTGTAGTCGAGCAAGGCCGATCATATAATACCCTACACCTGTTATAAAAATAAAACGTGATTTAATTTTCATAATAAAGCATTTATGTTGAATTACCTTACATATACTTAAGCCATTTATTATACCCTTCACCATCGTGAGAAGGATATATATAAGTTTGTCATTTCGTTGGTAATTTCTATAATATAATTTTCCGACCCCATACAGAATATATATTCTGGATCCTTATAGGTAGCTGAATCGATTAAGCCATGTCCGTCTGTCCGTCTGTCTGTCTGTCTGTCTGTCTGTCTGTATGTTTGTTGAAATTAGTTTTTAGAGGACCCCAGATATCGGCGGGATCCGAATCTTCAATAATACTGTTAGAGACAACCTCTGAAAATTTCATCAAAAATTGAGTTTTTTTATTCATGCTCGAACAGAAATTGCAAAAAACAAAAACAAAATACACAATCATACAGTAAATGTTGTTATTGTACTCTTGTTTATAAAAACAAAATGAAATTAAGTGTGTAGAGTCCGTATTAAGCCAGAACACATAAAATGGAAACTTTTGGTACTTTTTCGTTCTACAAAAGGTACTTTTTGAAATTTAGCATGTAGGGCCTTGACTAGGTAAGAACCTAGAAAAAGGTACTTTTTGGTACTTTTTCGTTCTACAAAAGGTACTTATTGAAATTTCTATAATATTGAAACTAGAAACATGAACTTAATTATATAGAGCCTGGATTAAGTGGGAAACCATAAAAACGAGCTTTTTGGTACTTTTTCGTTCTTCATAAGGACTTTTTGAAATTTCTATAATATTGAACTTTTAACACATCATGGTGAAGGGTATATAAGATTCGGCACTCTTACTTGTTAGTTAAAATTGTGGATACTTACGTCAAATTTTAAAGGGGACTTTATATAACCGCTAGGGTCAAATGAGGTCTATAATTATAAAATCCATAAGGGTCATCAACGCTAGTAAAGAACTTGGTTTTGCAGCTTTTTATCGAGATACGAGTATTAACATATATTAAACATAATTATGAACTTAAAAGCGCTATTCATCAGGTTTAGTTGTATGAAGGCTAGATGAATTAATGGACCGATGTTAACCATTTTCAATAGGCTTCGTTTCTGGTATCATAGAAGATCATGTGCTAAATTTCATTGAATTATATCCAAAATTGCGAGCTGTAGTTTTATTACAAAGTTTACAAGCTCTATTTGGAAGTTAAGTTGTATGGGGACTAGGTGAAATATTGGACCGATCTTAACCATTTTCAATAGGCTTCGTCACTGCACAAAATTTCATTAAATTATCTTCAAAATTGTGACCTGTAGTTTGATTATAAGTTTTATATGGACGGACATATCTAAATCGACTTGGAAAATGATTCTAAAAAAACTAATTAGAGTGTTTTATTCGGCTGTGTCGAATACGAAATAGCCTCCACCAGCAAGCTTCTTTTTATTAAAATTAGATTAGGGCACTAAAATTTATGAACTTCGGATGTAAACCTCGTATAGGTACAATAGTTTTTTATGGGCCGATCTTGTCGGTACCAAAAATATTTATATACATATTCCTGTCAAACTTACAACGATGGCAACGAGGTCTGAAGTTGTAATTGATCAAAATATCACTACTTATATTAGTACTTAAAATACCACAGCTAAGTTATTTTATTGTGTGTTCAGTAATCTTTTTTACAGAAAAACAATTTTCTTTCTTTGTGTTTGTGAACAGTTGCTAGAGCGCAGTTCAATAAAATGTGCAAATAGATCGGAAAAACTCCAAAAAGATACTTACTAATGTGATTACATGTAAGTCATTGTAAGTATATATATTTTAGGTTATGAGTGGATCTCAACAAAAAATATACATATTTTTTTTAAATCGGAATACAAAGATACATAAACCGAATACTTAACCTGATTATCCTAAAATCGATGTTTTCGAAAAAAGCTCACAAAAAACCAAAGTATGAAATAAAAACCGGTTTTTATGTTTATTGCGTAGCCGGTTTATGAACTCTAGTTAGGTTATGTTAGGTTAAGCTGATAGGATAGGACATTATCGATCCTTTTGTGAGCTCCTTTTAAAACTCTAGTTAAACTAAAAAAGCCGCTTTCCACCACTTATTCGTTAGCATTGGAATATATGCTTACTACGCTCGCTTACAAATCACTACTTTTACTTTTACAAACACTATTTACATAATTACTAAAACACCAAAAAAATATTATATATAATATTTTCTTTTTGTGTATGAAAAACACTTTGTAGCGTGTAATTCAATTAGATGTGCAAATAGATCGACAAAACAAAATAAAATACTTACTAAGCTGATTAAATGTAAGTAGTTATAAGAGTACTTAAAAGTAATTTAGACAGTTAATAACAGTGATTGAAAAGTAAGTGTTTCTATAAGTTGTTTTGGTTTGGAATCTTTGAAAGCTGTATAAACTCGTGAATCCCTCGTTACTTCTGTAGTTATGAAATATATTTTTTTTAATGAAAAACTATTTCCTAGTAATCATTTCTACCCAACTTTACATTATATCTATTTATCAAGGGATGTATGTATGTATGTATATAAATGTTTAGCACATTACATATGTTCCTAAAAGATTCTATAGCAAAATAATATATGGTATTTTTAAAAAGTGTTGTATTTTGGGCAAATATTTGTTTGCTCCACTTTATTTCTTGTTATTTAAATAATCCCAATATTTTCTGTTTTATTTATCATACTTTAATGTTCATATGGATTTCCTTCTAAGCGTACATATATATGTATTTAATTTTATCCCGCAATTCAAGGTGATTGTCTCGTAATATACTATTAAGAGTTAGAGCTGTAAACATCATTAACTAAACGATTTGGATTCTAAATTTTTTCTCATGGGATGGGTGTTGTAACAATCTAGTTCAAAATGTATGTCATCCATTTATTTGCTATTTACTTTTATCCATGTATTAGGAGTCCTTGTAAAACTGTTGGGTATTTATTTGTATTTTTTATGCATTTTTATTCGCTTGATTTGTATTTAACTTTCACTTTATTTAATATTATTGATGTCGTTTATACGCTTGAATTATATTTATTGTAATGTCTATTATTATTATTTTTTTTTCTTTCATTTTCGTTTATATTTTCATTTTGCTATACATAAAGGTTAAGAATCTTGAAAATTCTGAAAATGTTGATATTTTGTGAAGATTTATAGAGAATTTTTTTTGATGTTTTGTATGTCAAGGATAGAATTTTGTAAATTGTTTACATAGTAACGAGCAAAAATTCAATATGTAAATATTTACTACATTTATGATGAAGAATAAGAGTGAAACGAATTTAATTATTTAACTTTGTTTTTGAGAAGTTGTCGAATATTGTTAAAAAAAAATTTAATATTTATTGCTATTAAGCTTTGTTATAAATTGTATAAAATTGATGTTTCTCAATTTTAATATATTTTTATACAAATTATCTTTCAATTGTTATATATACAGTTGTTATATTACAAAGTTGTTTCATTTTTTGGAAAAAAGACTTGAATTATGTAAATTTACATTTTAGTCGGAACCATTTTTCGTTGGTAATTTCTATTATATGATGCAAGCCTTTATGAAAGTTAATAGTTAGAATATCAAAAACAATATTGAAGGAATGACTACCATTTGTAACACATCAAAATATTTATTTATAAAATTTCGTATTGAATTTATAACTAAGTTTTATATAAGATAAAATTATACCACGAATTTTGTTTTGTGCTTAATATGAAATCAACAATTTATCAAAAAGCTAAAAATATTGATATAAAAAATTAAATATCAATAACCGATTAGCCATCACCCCCAGTATCAATTATTAAATATAAAACACTTGAAATTTACATTTCCAAAAAAAACAAAAAACAAACAAATTTAATAAACTAAACACTCAGTAAGAAAAACACACATAAAAACAATAACAAAAATTTTCTCTGACACTACAATTCTCCCTTTTACACCCACATGTACAGACACCAGTAAATAAATACTCACATACATACAAATACACACCCAATTACCCTTCGTTTGGTTTGTTTGTTGTTTTGTTTTTTTTTAGGGAAAAGTTAAATTAAGGATAACAAACGAACAACAGCAGCGACAACAACAACAACAAAATGTCATAAAAAAGAAGAAAGAATGAAATTATTGTAGAGTTCGCACAATATGTCTGCTAAAATGACACTCAGTTCAAAGACAACAAAGCAAAAAAAAAAAAAAAAAAAAAAAAAAAAAAAAAAAAAAAAAAAAAAAAAAAAAAAACAGAATTATGAAACAACGACAACAAACAAACATTAAATGAAATTGAAGGTTAAAAAAAGGAAAAAGAAAAAAAGACAAAATGAAAATAAGAACGAAAAGAAATGTCAAGAGTAACGCCTATTAAAGCTGTCATAAAATGAAAAGTTATTTTGATTTATTAAATGATAACAACATTCGCACACATACTTATATCATACATTCATATCGTTGATTCATATTTTTATACATACATATACATTTTTTATACTGACATACAAAGCTACTTTGACACATACATATGAACAGTTTCTCATTTATAAACAATTTTATTTTTACAAACATACATACATGTAGTCTTGTGTCAACTAATAGTATTGGAATAGTTTATTTTCTTTAGTACTCATCCAAGTTTTCGGGGAATCTTTCCGAACTTGCTGTTAAACTCACATAATAGTGTTAGCTCTAACCACCGACTACGTAGTTTAGTAGCTAGTTTAACTTGTTCTAGGAGGAAGTTAATCGTCACTCTATAGAACACATAACGACGAGTCGGAAGTCAGCTAAAGGAATTAACACATGACAATGAACTTTTTCGTTTTAGTTTTTTTTATGTCTCTACTCTCTAAATTACTTTCACTTCAAAGAGATACAATAAAGTGACAAGTGTGTTTAAAAAGAGTACATTCGGAATGAAAAGGGAATGAGAGCCTTAGTTGATAGTAGAAACTATTGGGTTTGATTAACTTTTAAACTAATTCTCAGCCAATTGTATTGAAACCATTTAATGTATCAGTTTAAGGAAAGATTTCTTGTTACTTTATATGTTAGTAACTGTACGATACATGTTCTTAGTTGTCATATAGATTTACGGACAAAAATACATATATACAATTATGCAAACTGTTGGGAGGGTTAAACACTCTATCTGCCATTACAAAGTTTAGATAAAATTTAATCCGAATATCTGTTGATGATAATTTCTTCAGATGTTTTCCATTGTTGAAATGGCTACTGCAATCCCTGGGGAAAAGTGCTTTCAGTATCTCAAGCCTGTCGAAACTATAAACTGTCGAACCCGAACACCATATAATACTTGTCCGCAGGACTATATCCTGGCTGTTCCGATGGTTGAAGTTCCACGTTGTTAATGTAGTTTAAACCCGGGGGCAGTAAGTTGGGGTTAAAAGACTGATGGACATCAAAGTCACCATATCCGTATAAGTTCGGTGCTGTTAGCAATGACAAAAGATACCCCACAGAGGAGTAGGTGTTGGAAATGAATTGGGATTTAATGTTATGATAATAGGATGAATGAAGTGATATGTGAATATCACTAGAATTAGTGTCTTGGATGTTGTTCATTATGAGTGTGTCGCCTGAATGAGAAGAATGCTGGTTTGTAAAATGTTTGATGAAAGATATCATATACAAGTAATGGCATTTAATTTTCCTTCCTTGTCCAGGTATGTACAGAGAAAACTCTCTCTTACCAGATTTACCACAGTGTGTTTTTTTATTTGATGGATTCGTACTTCGGTCTACCGGTTACGACTCTAGGAGCTGTGGCCAACTAATCAGTGGCCATCCTATCGGAAGTGACATTTTTGTATCTTAGAATTTAACCTACAGGGCTGCAATGGTCAGAGATTAGATAGCCCAAGTACTTAAGGAAAGTGCACGTATACACAACGGGACGGTGGAGAAACGTCACAGAAGCTCACCCTGTGGTTGGAAAAACCATCGTGAAATAAGGCCCATACGGCAGGTGTTTACGTAAAGCAATTGGACAATCATTTCAGAGGTTGCTGTATAAGATTATTCCATTTCAACATTTTCCAGAAAAAGCAGCGCACAATATGCCCTATGGATGATAGTCCTAAAAAAGCGCACAAGACTCTTTATAAACCGAAGAGGACGGGTTATATCGATATTGATAATATTATTAACAGGACTGTGGCTGCTTAGCAGACATGCAAGTTGGATTGGTCTACCCGTTAAAGGAAGCCGTTTTCTTGGCAGTAACTTTATATCTTACTTTTGTGGGATATCTGGATCTAAGCTTTATAATATCCAGAGATTTCTCACTGCTATAGGCTGGATCTAATGATATGCAATACTAAATTTGACGACTGTTGTGGTTCGCTCAAAACGGAGTCTCTTCGGCTTTACTTATAAGCTATTTATGGAAGAAACACATAGGCTTCATGGTGGTTAAAGGCAAAGTTAATATTAGTGTTTATAAGTGAATTTAAGGAATTCAAGTCATTTTCTGAAGGAGACTTTTTATGGGAGTTAGGGTTACATTAGGCCCGAGATTAAGCAAAATCATGGAGACTTGTATAAAACTAAGTTGTACTGTTATCGAGATACAAGTATACTTAACATAATTATGAACCCAAAAGCGAGACCATTGTATGGGTCCTAGGTGAAATAATGGATCAAATTTACAAATTTTCTATATACAAATGTATTAAATAAACTACTGAAATATATAAGAATATTTTTTCTCCTTTCATGTATTTATTTTGATATTATTTTTTTTAACATCAAAACAAAAAATTATGTTTCACGTCGTAGATTCCATTTTATTTGATAATTTTATATTTTTTCACCAAAGAAAAACGCTAAAAGATTTTAAGATTAATTTCTTTTCTTGCTCATTTTGTATTATAATATTTTTTTTTTTTGCTTTTTGTAGTTTTTCTTCACTTTATGTTGTTGCCATTTATGGCTGTTGTTAAGATTTTTGTGCATATTTTAGATGTTTTTTTTTTTTTTTTTAATACGTTGTACGTTGTGTGTCACGTCACATTTATGTTTTTCTTTTTTTATGAATTTTTAATATTTTTATTTGAAAATTTTTTTTTGCTATTTTAATTTATAACTAGCGACAAATAGTCTTTCTTAATGTGTGTCTAAAAGTGGCATTTGAAATGGAACGAAATGGAAAAAAAGTTAATGTTAACATAAGTATGCATGTATGTGAGTATCTATTAAATTGTTTATGTCATTTCTTGTTATTTGTGTGTTTTTGTTTGTTTCCTTTATAATAACAAGATTTTATCAAAAGGATATTTTTTTATAATAATAATTGTTAAAGTGGAATTGTATTTTTTCTAATTCTGTGACATTGAGTGCATTCTTAGTCAAATGTGAGTGTAGAGTAAGAAGATGAGAGGTGGTATTTATAGCTTTAAGTCTTATGCTGGATCAAAGATTCTCAGGAGATTCTATAATGGTTTTTTATAGTTGTAATGAACGCTTGATTGCATCAGTTATTACGATGATGTAAATTTGGTTGTAGCCTAAGTATACTCTCTGCTATGTTTAGATTTTATTAAAACTTTAATTTATTCAATTAATAAGTTATTTGGATTGTTTAGATTTTTTTTCTTAATATAAAATATTTTTTTTTTTTTTGAGAATTTGATAACACAATACACATCACGAAATAATATAATTACTACTTAATAAAAGACACTAAAAAGAATCATGTCGAACAGTTTCAAAAAACTATATCTTCAAGATCAAAATCCCAAAAACTGTAAAAAAGTTCGAATTTATTTTCACTTAGGCGTATACTTAATATTTATAATATCATTAAATCATTCACACGTATACGTACAGGTGTTGTTAAAAAATGTAGTGCAATTTTGAATTTTTGAATTGACATGTATAAATATGAAGCAAAAAGTTGTTAAAAATTTAGATTATTTTTTAATAATAAAGCATTTAATTACTTTTTCAACTTAATTTTGAAATTTTTTTATTTTTGTTGACAAAAAACAGATTTTCTGCAAGAGAGTTTATATGGAAGTATATATATTTATTTTTTTAATTCACTACAAATACAGACGCTTATCAGTCATTTTTCCCAAAATATTTTACTTTCATAGTTAAAAAACTCATAGAAGTATTAAGTAAAATAAACAATAATTTCTAGAGATATTTGTGAAAACAATTAAAAAGGCATATATAAAGTAAATGTTTACTTTTGATTGATACTGTATTGTACCTGTTTTATATTTATTTAACTTTGTCTGAATTTTTTTTGATTCTAGTACTATTAATATTTGTTTATTTGTTGTTAGATAAAAAAAACTACATAATACCTTAAGTAAACATTTTTACTATTTGAACTATTTTAGTAGATATATTAAACAAACTAGACCATTGTATGCATTCTAATATTTAGTTACAATATATTTAGAAAATATTTAAGAGTGTTTAGAAACTAGATATCTTTTTTTTGGCAATTTTGTTATATTTTTGTCTGACACTGGCTGGTTGTTTGCAAAACACTTGAAAACAGTAAAATGGTCATACCAAAGAAAAAAAACATTATTTATATTTACGTTTCATATGTATATGCAACATGTTTAGCTGTTTTGAACAAGCTGTAAGGTAAACAAATACATATGTAGCTTAATGTGAGTGGCATGCATGAAAGTGAAAGGATGTGTTTGGTTTTTTTTTGTTTGTTGTTAGTTTGAGGTTTTGGGTAATTTATTTAACTGTCCTCAAATTGTTAAGCTGTAACAGATTATAGTCCTTAAACTTGAAAAACGAGAATCTTTTATTATAACCTACAAAACTACATATAGTGTTGAGGGTATTGTGCGTGTGTACTAATTTTGTATATTACCTTTAAAATAGGTGTAGAATAATTTTTTTTGTAAGTTACAAGTATTAGCATAAACTCATAATAACCTCCTCACTATAGAGGTGTTGTGTATAAAAATGAGTTTGTTGTTAATAATCCTTTTACTATTTAAACTAAAGAGATGTGCTACGTACAAAAAATCTTAGATGTGCTTTCAAGTACTGAATGATTAAAGGTGGTAATTTTGAATGATTTGTATATAAGCAAATTATTCTTCTGTCAAATATTAGGGGCTTTTTTTTAATTACTGGATTTATTTTATTTCATCATTATCATTATCTGAAAATACACTGTATAAGCTAAAGGAAGTAAATTCAATTTGGATTTATTAAATCTCAAAAAATTGTTAGATTTAGCTAATTTCAATATGGCAATGCTTTGTAGTCATAGATCTAAACCAAAATAATTTTTTAGGAAATAAATTTGTTTCATTTTGTTATTCACCAACAGATGGCAAGTATTTTTAAAATGTGTAAAAATAGAAAAATGAAAAGAAATTGCTGTAACTTAATTGTTGCAATTAATGTTAATTTAGTGCAAATAACACCTTTTTTTAACAAATTGCTAAAATTTGTATGGAAAAGTTCTAATTTTAACAAAAAATTTTGAAATAACTCCATCTGTTGGCCGCTTCTGACATTATGATTTAAAATTTAATATTATAATAATAATATTATTAACTTCGATTAAAATGTTTTACCTTATCCACCTGGTGTACAGTGCAAGAACTTACATTTGGATTTAATAAATCCAATTGTTTTTTATGTAAAATTCCAACTATAATAGTTTCTTAGATATACGAATTTTAATTCATGTGAGGGCTTTAAGCTCTCCAGATGAAAATTTTTGCTTTAAATATATAAAGAAATTTATATATTTGGAATATTCAAGTCATTTATGCAAATTTGAAGAATCTACTTCTACTAGTTTTCTGATAAACGAAATTTTGTATTTTTGTTGAATTCATATGGGAGGTGCTAAGTCCTTCAATGAAAGTCCGCCCGTTGTACTCTAAATGTTCTGATAAATGTCAAAGTTCTTAATGTAAAATTTTAAAGATTCTAGCTTTAAGTTTCTCAGATATACAAATTTTTCTATTTAATTTATATAGTGGCTTCAAGTCCCCCCGATGAAAATCCGTTCTTTTTCTTTTAAAATGATGAATATTTAATTTCTTTATGTAAAATTTTGAGAATTTAGTTCTATTAGATTCCCAGATAAACGATTTTTTGTATATAATTAATATGGTAGGTACAGCTCCCCCATGGGTAGACCGCCAAGTTATTACCTAAAATGTTTACATAGACGTTAAAGTTATTAGTGTAAAATTTTAAGATTCTTACTGTAATAGTTTCCAAGATAAACGAATTTTTGTATTTAATTTATAATGGATGTACCACGCTCCTTAATGATAGTCTTTTTGCCGTAAATAATCATATTGATACTAATATTTCAGGACTCTTACTGTTATATGCTCGGGGGAGTTTTTCCTACCGATCCCGTCCCCGGGTGGCGGATAGGGCGTGGTGATTGACCATTTGTCTTCTCCCAGCTTTAATTTCATTTAAGCTGAGGGAGGGCAGATTGTCTACCACCTGGGAATATTATATTCCCCGCGGACCAAAAAACTGGAAAAAACAAATATGGAAAATAAAAATAAAAATGAAGGTGAAGGGCCTAAATAACCCAATACCGGCAGCAAGTGTTGATCTACTCGCGAGTCGTTAGCACGATGACGACACTTGACAATGCGTCAAGTGTGCAGCATGCCACTGGCAAAAATATAAGGGTGAAAGAGAAGGATGTTTTAAGAGAGAGCTCTAAGCTACCTCAGCCTTTAAATACTGACTCTGAATCCTCAGATGATAATAATAATACCATTATAGCAAATCCCAAAAAACATGAAGTAGAGCAAATGATGAAAGAGGTAAGTGATAGTACAGCTAAACTACCTATTACAAAGAAAAGACTTTCTGGAGCACAGCGGAGGAAGTTGAAAAATATGCTTCAGGAAATCAAATCAAACAAGATCTGAGGCAAAAAGGATCAGGTCTCCCGAGGAGTTGACAACTGATAATAAACCTAAGAAGAAAAAGAGCTCCCCGTCTTCCTTTTTTCACCATGGAAATGACTATATTGATGGCTTTTTGTTGGGATATTTTTAAATACATAGACTTAGTTCCTTAAGGCTTAAAATTTAGTTGAAGACGTGAAGATGTTCAATATATCAGCATGATGATAATTGTATGTATTTATAAAACTTAACGTATTTATTTACTTGTTTCATTTTAAAGTATACAAATAAATTAAATTTATTTTATTTTAACAATGTTTTAATAAAAAAAACACATTGTAAATTATTACATAGTTTTATAAAAATACAAAACCAACAACTGCAAATATACAAATACAATTATAGTTAATGTACATTAACAGTACATACGTGTATGTAAATGTGGTGAATATTTTTTCATTTAAATTTAAGTTGATTACATTTTTATATCGATAATTGAACCTTAAAGTAATTTCAAGTACTTTAATGCATTATAAAAATAAAATATAATTAAATAAGCATTAATTGTATGTACATATGTATTTGTAGCTAAATTAGGGTGGTGGCTGTTTAAAAAAATATATTAATAAAAATATTTGATATAAATAAAATTTTGAATAAAAATGTTTCTAAAAGATATAGATATAAGTATGTACCAAATAAAGAAAAAAATATATATTTTAGAGAATTAATGTTTTTCTTTAATTAGTAAGTATACTTAGAAGTCCTAGCTGATTTATATAAATATATAGTTGTATGTGTAAATAATTATTTTTGTTATATGTATGCCAGCGTACATGAATACACTATATTTGTTTGTTAATTATGTATTTATTGTTATTGTTGTTATTTGTTTCCAGATTGAAAATTAAAAACAAATCATTGTTATATTGTGATAGTGGTATGCAAATAAATTAAATGAAATTAAAAGATTATCTCTTGCATTGCCAATACAACTACAAATGTAAACTGAAGACCAAAAACAAAAATGTGTAATTAATCGTAAATAATTTTATAACAAATAGCGAAACAATAAATAAAGTTTTTTATATATTACTTGAAGTATATGTTAAAAAACACATGTAGTTTATTTAAATGTAGTAGAGTAGCTCGTCAATAATAAACTCATCAATAACAAAAAAAAAAAAAATAAATAAATTTATTAACGATTACTTGTTTAATTAAATGTACTGCATGCGTTATTATTAATGTTAATGTTTAAAATAGTTTATTTTAATATTTTTAATTTAACATTGCCTCCCTTTAGTTGCTAGGAAACCTGTGAAAAAAAACTGTTTTTTATTTTTATTAATTACTTTCATGTTTACACTAAATTAAATGTTGTAAAGAATTATTGTAGACATATTTCTACAGTTTTCATCTAATTTGCTATATTATTATATATTCTTAAAATTATATTTAAGAAATTTGAAGCATTGTAATTATTAATTAACTAAAAATTATAATTAAACTTTAATGAGTTTATAATAAAAGCATAAACTCGTGGCGTATGATGAATATTTAATTTTTACACATCAATACGCATACGTTAAGGTCAACACAACTATATCAAATACAAAGTATGGGTGATGCCGACCATATAATATCCCACACCTGTTACAAAAATAAAATTTGATTTTAGTTATCATAATAAAACATTTAAGTTGATATACTTAAGCCATTTATTTATGTTTCGAGAAAAATTTTGGACATTTAAGACAAAAGGCTTATAAAGTTAATGAAGTCCAATAAGGCTAGTATGGAACTTGGTTTTGCAACATTTTGTCGAGATGCGAGTATGGTAAACATAATTATGAACTTAAAAGCACTATTTGGCGGTTTCAGTTGTATGGACGCAGGGCGAAACAATAGACCGATGTTAACCATTTTCAATAGGCTTCGTCTACGATACTATTAAAGATCTTGTGCCAAATTTCATTTTCATTATTTCCAAAATTGCGACCTGTAGTCTGATTATAATGTTTACAAGCCCTATTCGGGGGTTCGGTTTTACGAGGCTGGGTGAAATAATGGACCGATCTTACCAAATTTCATTAAATTATCTTAAAAATTGTGACCTGTAGTTTGATTACAAGGTTTACATGGACGGACATTGCTAAAGCTACTCAGAAAACAATTCTGAGCCGATTGCTATTCTTTAAGGTGGCTAGAGGACCAATATATTGTGCGTTACAAACATCAGCACAAACCCAATATACCTTCCTCACTAAAGTGGTTATAGGGATGCATTGCCAAGGCGACATAAAGCGTTATCGAAATGACAACAATGCATTGTTGCAATGACAACGATGCATTGTCAAAATTACAACGGTGGTTGTCAAAATAATACACATCAATTGTCAAAATGTTTACAAAAGTTTTAAGCTTATTTTTTACCTGCAATATGTATGAGCACTTTTGTGAATGTAACTTTTATATTGAAATTTTTTTTAATAATCACAAAAGTTTTGTATGGAATTCAAAAAAATAATTTTCCTTTTATTTTCCTATTATAAACCCGTCCAATATATTTATAACAGTTGACATTTTTGATGAACAAATACAAGGCGCCAGTTTGTATTAGAATATAAAATTCTATTAAATTCTAAAGCATAATATCTATATTTATTTTACGCAATTCGTAATCTTATTGTGTCATTTTATTTATTTTAACTCTCCCTATTTTTCTGTACGTTTGTCGTATTTTTCCCACTTATTTATGACTATGAAAAATCGAGATATTTGTCATTTAATTTGAATAACTGTTTGTCCAATTACTCGTTCCTCTGCAGCTAAATCTCTTTTATGTTTGACTTTGAGTCGGTTGCTTATTTCTACAAATATCTATATGTCTGTCTGTTCGCTTTTATGGATTTCTTATATACATATGTATATATATCTATGAATTTATCTTTTTATTAACAAATGTATATATTTATGTATGTGTCTTAAATCAGATTGAGATATAAAATATTTTAACAAATTTATGCCCATTATTTTGACATTAATTCAAGCTTTATAAACATGCTAAAAACGTTCTTTTGATTAATCAAAGACACTCATCCTCCTTCTTTACTTGCCGTTGCCTTTTCTTTTGCTCCTCACAAAATAACTCGAGGGAATTTTAATGGAAAAAAGAACTTGTCTTCTTAGGGAAATAGATGAAGAAAAAAAATTATTTTATTACCGTTACCACAAAAACAAAAAAGTGAAATGAAACATAACAAAACAAACTCAAACTAAATAAAACAAAATAAGAAAATGAACAAATTTGTTAAAGACAATAAGAAAAAATAGAACGAAAATATAAATGAATATAAAAAAATCAGAACATTATAAATAAAAAAAGACATTCAAATAACATGACAACAACGAACAAAATAGATTGTAGATGAACCAATGGCGCCATCAGCAATTGCCACTTCCTTTAGACAACAACAGCGGCAGCAGCGGCATAAGCATTAGGCGGCTGTAGCAGTGGTGGCAACAGCAAACTCACAAACCACTTGCTTTAACACCAACAAACGATTTGTTATTTGTTGTTGTTATTGTTCATACCGTTGTCATTGTTTTGTTTTATTTTTTTTCCCTTTTGCTTTTGTGCTGTTCTCTGCTCATCAACATCATATAATTCCACATTCTAGTCATAATATGGAGAAATCAACTACAGAATATTTGTTGACTCACACCTTTAACGTATTAAAGTAAAAAAGTCTTTAGGCCACCTCAATTTTTTTCCATTCACTCGTTTTACAGAGACACTGGTTCGATTGTTCGTTTTAAGGTATGTATTTTAAGGGTCGTATTAATTTGTTTATTTTAACACTTTAATTGAAGTTTTTTATAAATGCTACGACTTTAGTTAATGCCTTTAGGGTAGATAAAACAATTGTTTCTATTTTAGTCACATTATACCAATAAAATTAAATCAAACAGTTTTAGGGAATTATATAGAATTAATTGAAAAGTAGATATAAAAGGATAGAGTTGGTCATCGCAGAGTAACAAGTTAGAAGAATGGTAGCTATGGTCGAAATCTTGACTACTAGTCCGTAATTACTCTGCTCAGAAGATAGTGAGTTAATCGTTTTAGGGAAATGTGAGTTAATCGTTTAGGGAAATGTCTTGAACTTGTTGTAAGTATTTTATTCAAAGTTTGTTAATCGGCAATACATACCACACGCAAAAACTAACATATTATATCAGTATATTTGGATATGACCGACCTTATGTTACCCGACACCATTCATATTTAATGTTTATTTTAATCTTACCTTAATTCTAAACTATTTAAGCAATTTATTAATGAAAAAATAATTTTCCAAAATTTATATTTAATGTTGAGTTTTGCCTTAATATGTAAGCAATTTATTGATGAAGAAAAAATTCTAAAAGGGGCTTTATGTTGGTGTTAGAGTCAAACATGAACTTCATTACGAGAACATTGGGCAGGCAGACCACCGGACAGATATACGGACATGCTTTAGTTTTTAGTAAGTTAGCAAGTTAGTTAGTTAGCTAGTTAGGTAGTAAGTTAGTTAGTAAGTTAGTTAGTTAGTTAGTTAGTTAGTTATTTAATTAGTTAGTTAGTTAATTAGTTATGATAAACAAATTTCCTGTTTTTTTTGATTGCCTACACCAGTGTGCAAAAAAACAGTAAAATACATGCTTCGATACACAAATCATTTCGTCACAAAATGCATCTGCACTTTTCATTTTCTTTTAAAACTGGATTATGTTGATGATAAGATCTATGCCGCAATACAGTTCTTTTTCAGCTCCGTTTTTCAAGCGTTTCTAACAACAAGAAACATATTTTTTTCATTTTTTTTTTGGAACAATTGAAAGACATGTTTAACATTTTTTACCCTTGAGTCATGTGTAAGATTGTATGTCTTTTGACTCCTACAAAACATTGTAGACTTGGCTATAAAGATTTGATATTCGATGTTCATGTTGTACTCTGTTCAAGATTTGTATTGTGGATACGCGTACTTTGTCAAACTGACATTTTGGTTTTTATTTGTTGGCTAAAGTAAATTTGCTCAAATCTTGAGCCACTAGTTGTCTCGAATGTATTGCCTTTATTTTCCACAATTTTGTTTTGTCTATCAGATTTGGCTTTTTGTCGAAAAACATCATAAAGATTTGGTAGCTAGAGAGAAGAGTACAGTTGTTGGTATGATTTTTATTTTGACAATGACAGCAATTGGGTTCTTTGTCACAATGTAAGATAAGCCTCGAATATTTTTTTTGTTTATTTAAATGTCAGTCTGTTTCACAGATATCGAAGTGTGAATGTATTGGTGGAGTTTGTTTTGGTATGATTATGATTTTTATTTTATTTTTCCATTTCAGTTTTTCTCTATTGCAGAAGGCGTTTTGAAGTAAAAATATACAGTCGTTATACAAATTGGGCGCCAGAATTGTAAATGTCATCAGTGCCTTCATTTATTGTAATTTAAGCTGTTTTTGTATAATTTTCTAAATCTGTTTTTATTGCAGGTAAATTGATGTTTGCTGTTTCGAGTATTTGTATATGTTTTTCTGTCTGTCTATCAGTATTTATTTTATTTGTTGTAGATAACTTTAAAGGACCATTTGATAAAAAAATTGATTTTTGTGTACAACTGAAGTATATATTTTTTAATATAAGGCTCTTTAACTAATAGGTTTACTGCATTATTTACAAAAGTTTATAGAACAAATTTTTTATGAAAACCATATGAAACCATTAATAAAAGTTTATGAATAAGACTAGTTTTTCGAAAGATATTTTAAAAAATCATTAACAAAATGTTACAGTTAATGAACAAAATTTTATAGAAGAAATTAAAATATTGGTTAAGGTGAGTCTAGACAAGAACTGAATAAGTCAGCAACTAAATACTAAAAGATTGTAATCAGTTGTAATGTGTACGTTTGTAAATTCCAGAAATGACAATTCTTAGTATATAAGCTAATGATATTTTGAGAAATTAATTAAATAAATAGACGAACTGTTGACACTTTTAGCATTTTCAGAATTGATAGAGAATATTTTCGGTTTCCGCTGCTAGTTTTTCTTTAATAGCCAATTCAATGAATTTTTCATTTTATATACCATCATTTTCTGCAAACGAATAATTTTTACTTGAATTCTCTATGAAGGTGTGACCAAATATCGGCTAAATTTGGTACACGTATTCCTTTATTCTAATAACCTTTTGATTTTATTCTAATTTATTGCTAACTAATTAATCGCTCGAACATATCAATTTAAAAAAATGATCTTAAAATCCTTGTAGATTTTGCTTTATAAAGTTTCGTTTTTAAAATCTCGGAATTTTTGTTACACATAATTTATGCATTCATAAACCTATGTGGCGAAAAAATATATCAAGATTGAATCCTAATTAGCTTATTTATGGCATTTTAAACTGTATTCGTGCATGGGGCTAAGTAAGTTGTTGTTGCTTATTTGTTGCTAACTTTTTATAAATTTAAATTTTTTCTCGACTACATTATTATTACACCAAAAGCAAAACAAAATGAATGTTTTGCTTTTGCTAAACGAAATAAAAAAACAAAATACACAAGGTAATTGAACCAACAGACATCTAAACATACATAACGAAAAACACAGAAAAACAAAAACAAAATAAAAAACGCAATAAAACCAACCTACATCGAAATATACGAACAGAATTCACAAAAAGAAAACAAAAACAAAATGCACAACTCAATGAAGCCAACAGCATTCAAAATACATAGCTGAATAAAACCAAATACATCTATACACACGTGTACATCTTTTTCTAATATACAGTGTTGTTGTTGCTTTTGTAACAAAGCATGAAAAAATATGAAATTTTTTTATGAAATTTTCAGAGGTTGTCTCGGATTTTTGCTCATATCTCCGTTATTTACCGACCGATTTTGCTGATTTTAAAAAGCGATATTCTCGAAAGAATTATTGAAGATTCGGATCTCGCCGATATATGGGGTCCTCTTAAAACTGATTTCAACAGACAGATGGACGGACAGACAGACAGACGGACATGGCTTAATCGACTCCCCTATCTATAAGGATAGAGAATATATATACTTTATAGGGTCGGAAAATTATATTATAGAAATTACAAACGGAATGACAAACTTATATATACCCATCTCACGAAATTGAAGGGTATAAAAACTGAAATTTAAATCAATTTATTAATTTTTTTAATTTTTTGAAAGAAAAAAGGCTTTATAAGAGAGCTAAAGTGAAATATGGACCGATCTTTTTTTAAGTTTGGTGAAGAAATTTGCATATAGGAAATAATTATGCTTTGTAATTCTAGTGTTTAAAAGTGAATAAACGATGTTCAAGCCATTTTATGATTAGGTCATAATATGGGGAGTCAAATGAGGTGCAATAATTTCGAAATTGGACGTGTTAACAAAACTGAATTTTGTCGATGTTTATAGAAATATATCTATCCAATTGCTTACCAAAGGCAATAACTGTTTTATCTTGTTCATGTGTATTTTTTTCACATATTTTCTCTGTTATCTACATTAATAATATTAATAGATTGGCGATGAATTATAATTACATAAATTTGTAATTTTAAAAATCAGTGCAAAACAGGTCCTATAGCAGCGTTGCGCGTTCATATTGTTCTAATTACAAAGATTTTCGGCAATTCACACGTACACAACCCGATCATAAATAAAACTCATAGCAAGAAAGTAAAAATTGCAAAAATTTGCAAAAACAACAACAATATTTTCAAACAAGAGAATAACTTACAAAAAACTCATACACTCCAAAATCTTTTCAGGAATGCATAATATTAAAAATACATAAAAACAATATTTTTTATACTTTTTTAAACATTAAAAGCTTTAATATTTCTTTAAAAATAAACATTTTTCTCTTCTTTGACTATGTTTTATCTGTAAAATTTACAATTTTACTTCTAATAAGCTTTAGCTATGTAACTAGGAAATATTTTTTCAAAGTGTTTTTAGGTATTTTCTTACCACTACAATAACAGTTTCTCTTTCTGCGCTTGGCTGTACTATAGTGGCCTTGGTTTATTTCTTCGGATTTGATGTATTATACATCCACCTATCAACCTAACTTAAATCTAATCTAAATTTTATTTAAACAAACTTTTGTATAGTTTAGTTTCTACAATAAATTCAAATAGTATGCAGTAAGAAGAATATACAAAATTAAATTTATTTTTGTTAAATTGAATTAGTGTACATGTATTTTAAATTCAGTCATGAGCCTTAATTGTTTTGCCCAATGTTATGCAATTTTTTTCCATTTTCTCAGCTCATATTTTGTAAACTTTAAGGAATTTTCATTTATTCATATCATTTTTTTAATTTCAATTGGAAATTTTTTTCATTGTGACATTGCGCAGCTTTTATTAACGACACCTATACGTATACGTGTTAATAAATTACTTATATTACTAATATTAAGTATACGCCTAATTTAGAGTTACACTTAAAATATATTTTAAGACATAAAAAATCGAATTTATTACACAATGAAAATATTTGCAGAGCCATAAAAAAGTGAATGAATTTGTGCAAAACTGAGAGACACGGGTCTGTTTTTGATCTTTTATGATGGTGTCCGTATATGGTTATATTCGTTCATGGTGCATGAAATAATACTCATACAATTCTTAACAAAGATTTTGTTTTGTATAAAACTTATTTTATATTTTTAATAAGAAATTTTCTTGTTTTAAATAAGTTAAATATTTTCTTGTAGCCCAATCCTCATAAAATTAGGAAAAAAGAAATATAAAAAAGAGTTTTTATATATGAGGGCATGTTCAAATATGAGATGATCCTCACAAAATTTTGAAGTCTATAATAAGCGTTAAAGTAATTTTCTGAATCAAATAAATTACCAGTCATATCATCTCATTTTTATTTATTCGGCAAGCAGGAAAGCAATGTTGAAGAAGTGAATAACTAATTGTTTTTGTTCGACGAGGTTAAAACAAATAACAGCTTTAAACCCGTGTGTGTTTATAGAATTTTTTGAAATCGTTTTAATATGAAAGTATTAATCGACGCTTAAAAAATACTGAAATCAACTATGATTCGAACCACAAACGTTGGATAGATGCTTTAGATAATTGAGTACTAAATTGATAACGACCACTTATTACAAAATTTCGACGAATATGGACAAAGATTAGAATAGAATGACGATATAGGTAATATTTTATATAGAAGATTTGGTCAAATATGGGAATATTCGATATAGAAAATCTTGTACAATATTGGAAAATTCTTAACAAATATTGGCCTTATTTTTCTATTTAAAATCTTGTCGAATATTTCTATGTCTTCAATGTATATATCGTCGTATAGGCCATGATTTCTCTGATAAAATTTCGAAGAGAAGTTTTCTATAGAAAATTTTAACGAATATTATACAAGTTTTCTATGGAAAATTTCGACGAATATTATATAAGTTTTCTATGGAAAATTTCGACGAATATTAGATAAGTTTTTATAGAAGACTTCGACAAATAAAAAACACGTTTTCTTCAAAATATTCACCATCAAATATTGATCTTATTTTCTATAGAGAATTTGGTCGAATACGGACAATTATGAGCCATGTTTTCTACAGAAAATTTATATTTTTATGCATAAATAAAAAAACTTACTTACTGAAGATGCTAAAATACTTACACAATAGCATTTTAAGCCATTATTTTAACATGGCGATGTCTTTGGAGGCAAGTACTTACCACAATCGCATAGAAAAAATTAGAAAAAATAATTCAATGTAAACGTCTGACAAAACCTATACAGCTTCTATATATTCATTTAGAAGTGGACTAATGAATAGAAAGTATGTAATCAGAACGATATGAAGTGGTATTTGAAAAATATGTTTATAGGTAAGTGGTTACAATTGCAAGTCATTACCTAGTTTTGGAGTATTTGATCAAGTCAAGTTCCGAGTCCATAGAAAGCTATAAGCACAAATAAATAAACTACATTATATTCATATTTACCAAAAAATTAAATAATCACACATTCCCACAAAGCATTTAAATATTTTCAATTTTTTTTTTAACTGCCAATACTTACATCAATTGTAGCTATTAAAAACGCTGTGTAAACCAATAATAAAAATAATTTCATAATAGGCTTATACGTATTTTGTTTCATTATCTCTCATTGTTTATTTTTATTTATTTTGTTTTAATAATGTTGATTTTCATTAACTAATTCCACTTAACTAAAATATATGTGTATGTATATTTTATCATCTGTATCTGTATCAATATCAATACAATTTTTATAATCATCAGTACAAACAACATACAAATACATGCTATCAGACCACCTACACACGAAAGTAAATTAATGTGTGTATATGTGTGCGTGTGTTCTTTTACATGTATTTGCATGTACATAACAAACATAAATCATACTTATTTACTTACACAGCTAATCCCTCCTTAAGTGTTAACTTAAATATGTATTCTAACGTTAATAACTCAACTCGACAAAACCCAACCCAAAATTCAACTTAAATGAACTAAAATTAATATAAAAATGTACTCGAAAAACTATACAAGTAGCTAACTTCGTCTCCATATGCTGCTCCTGGTGCTGCTTTCCATTTGCACGTAGTAACAGCAACCTGTATGCCACAAATACGCCAGAGTCATCATCATTAGAACATAAATTAAATGCCACACACTACAACTCACAGATTTTACAACTGCTGTGCACGAAAGTGTGTAGATGTGTTTTAATGAGTTTGGCATCCGAACCGAAATTGAAGAGATAAACAGAAAATGGTTGGGAGAGATAGAACAAATTAATATTTTCAAATTATTTTGTTATGTTGTATACTTATTGTATACACTATTTGTAGTAGTAGTTGTAGT
Source organism: Lucilia cuprina (assembly GCF_022045245.1). Lineage (NCBI taxonomy): Eukaryota > Metazoa > Arthropoda > Insecta > Diptera > Calliphoridae > Lucilia > Lucilia cuprina. The sequence continues at coordinate 34,454,929 of NC_060952.1, forward strand.
AGATTGTATGCAACACTTACATTTAATATCAAATTGTGGTAGATGAAATATGTTAATACTGTTTGCACTGCTACTTCCTCCCAGTAGTCGTTGTTTGTTGCTTGTATCTGCCAGTGATAGGATTGTTGCACGTACTTTCGTCGCGCGACGCACACTTGCAATACCCATGATATCAGCAACACATTTCAATTCTAAAACCTCACTCTTACCGATGAAACGCTGATCATCCACATAGATGCGTAATTGCAAATTGCTGGCCGATAAAAGGAAACCATCTGAGCTGCGTGAAATTTCATTGATTTGTGGTTGCACCGTTGTCATGGAAGCCTTTAATAGATACAAATAGATATCGAGATTATATATAAATTTATGCATATGATTGTTTGCTTAAATATTTTCAACAAAATAGCAAATAATTTATAAGCTGATAAAGTTGCAAGGATGATGAATATGTTTCTTTTTTGTGTAGAGTATTGTTATGCAAAATGAATTGATTACAAATGTAAATAATGAACTTGTATTTAAATATAAAACATGTTTGAAAGTATAGTCGGGCATGGATGACCCTATTTTGGCAAATTTGTTGCAAAAAAAAATTAATTTCTAAGAGAAGGGTTATTTTGGGTTAGAGCAAATTTGGTCTTTGCCTTGGGCGACCTGTAGCGTTCGCACACGATTTAAATGAACACATAGAAGACCAGAAAGACAAAAGAGAGACAGACAGACAGACAGACAAACATATCTTTATCGAAAACGAAAGTAATTTTGAGTAGATTGGTATACTTTATGGATGTTACAAACATCAACGAAAATGCATAATATTCTCCCCACTATAATGGTGTAGGGTATAATTACAGTCAATGTATCAAATAATTTCTCTGTTCAAATAATAGTTCATAATGTTAAAATTCTTTAAACGCTCGATTATATTTTAATATTTGTTAAAAATGTAATTATTTTTAATGAAAAGTTATAGAGAATCTGTATGTAGTAAATGATTTAATGTGAAAAACTTTGAATTTAAGGATATCATTCTATATTATTGTAATTAATAACTATTTAATAAAATTTTTTTAAAACTTTAAATATTTACATTTAAAAAAAATTCCATAAATATACCTAAAAAGTCATATCACTAAATCTAAATTTAATTTTTCATTCAACATTTTGTGGTTAAAAGTTCAACGTTTATTTCAAACTGCATGTTGTGAACATTTTGCTTTTTATAATTTGTTGGTCTAAACAAGATTTTAAATATGCCAAAAAGTGAAGAAAAACTAACCAAAAGCACCATTTCCCAATTGCAGTTTTAATCAACATAAAATGTCAACGTTAAACACACAAAAAAAAAGAAAAACACCCAACAAAACTCCAGCAACAGCAGTAACAACAGCAACAACTACATCACGCATTTCCCAGTATTTATGTGTCGTCCATTTTGGGCAACAAAAACAAAATTGCACATGGTGCAATAAATCACAGATGCCAAATAGTACAAAAAGCGAAAAATATAGAAAAAAAATCACAAAATATACCGAATAGAAAAAAACTAAAGTTTCGAAAAATACCCAATGATAGTTTAAATTGGTTTTCTACACAAACGCCAAACAATCAAATGGGTAAATACCCAACCTCATTACACCAACAAAAAAACAAAAAAAGTTAATAAATAGTACAACTACTGGCAGCGAAGTAAAAAACTAAACAGTGTGGGTTAAAACAAGCGTTTAAAATAAATATATTGAAATTTTGAGTTTATTTATTTTCTAAGGGTTATATTCTGAAGACGTAATTTTCTTTTGATATGATGGTAAAACAATGAAGGACAAATCTTTAATAATATAGACAGCTAGATTGTAGGTCGCCAGCTAGCCAAAGCAGTTAATGTCTAATTTTGTTGTTTGTTTTGCAATTTTTATACCCTACTGATGTTTGTAATGTACCAATATTATTGGTCCTATAACTACCTTGAAGTACGCTAATCGACTCAGAATCTTTTATTAGCCGATTTTGTTATGTCCGTCCGTCTGACTGTCAGTCCATGTAAATTTTGTAATCAAACTACAAATCGCAATTTTGAAGATAATTCAATGAAATTTTGTACATGATTTTCTATTGTCCTAGGGACGAAGCCTGTTGATAAGTTCGGTTCATTATTTCACCTAGCCCCCATACAACTGAACTCCCGAGTAGGGCTTGTAAACGTTGTAATCAAACTACAGGTCACAATTTTGGAGATTATGCAATGAAATTTGGCGCATGATCTTCTATGGAAACAATTATGGAACGATCTTTATAAAATGTAAACAAAATTGGTGGTTCTATTAAACACGTTTATGTTAAAACCGATCAACTTAATATATTTTCTAGCTTATATCGTTTAATGCACTATAGGAAGTGCTTTCTAATGACAGGTTTACAGACATATGAATGGATTAGGCACTAATGAGGACCTAGAATATATTTACTTTTATGGATTTTAGACTAATATTTTGATAATGGATATAAAATGGTTTTTACTTATATTATATGAAACTGAGTCAGAATATTAGACAAATACTTTTAAGTTTGCTGTTTTTCGAAGGATCATGGAGTTAGCATCAAACCAAAATCTACCTCTGCTAACTGGCAGATATTTGTAAATTTTTATAAATGAGTTGCTATTTCGTATTAGTTAATCTACTAATTACAGTTACAACAAGTAGAGTTAATTTGAATCTCTTCGACCTTAACAATTCATTGTTCATGTCCAAAATGTGTGTATTTTTAACCAAAAAATATACAAAACTTAAAATTATAAAGTTATTTTTATCTTTCACTGCACATACATACGTATGTAAGTAATGTTTCTCTATTTCTATGCTTCTAAATATGAATGTGATTGTGTACACAATAAAAATAAAATATTAAATCGCATTCGGTTTAAAGGAAAAAAAACGTATTGTATGTGGATATGTGTGTAAGCTTATGATGATAAAAAATATACAAACATACCGTTTTATTGTTAATATACCATGTAAGTGTTGCCGGAGGATTTGACCATTCTGAACTACAATTTAAGATAATGGAATCACCGTATCTGTAGGTATGCTGAAGACCACTGATAAATGGATCAAATTTTGGTAAAACTGTAATAAAACAACAAACAAAAACATTAAATAACATTGGATTAGAAAAAATAAAAAAAATATATATGTAAAAGTGTGTTAGTTTAAATACAATCATAGAGGTAAAAAGCTATAGGAATATTTAAAGTTTAAATTTTTACTACTTTTTGCAAAAAAATTTACTACTTTTTGCAATTTATAAAAATTCCTTCCTATTTTAGAAGTGATTCTATTAATTTTTTAAATGCTTAGAATAAGTGAAACAAATGAAAAAACTTGTTTATGTAGAATTTAGTTGCTCTACTGGTATCTTTAACTGACTTACGAACGTTAAAGTTATTTTTGATGATAACTTTATATTTGTAAGGAGCCAAAAACATTTTGATTAGTTCGGTTGTACATTATCAGCCAGTTATCAGCGTTAAAGTTTTTTTCTGAAGGGAACCTTAAATGGGTAATTTTGATTTTCATTACGAAACAAAAAATATATGCTCAAATTTAACTCTCCATCTCGTTCTATCGTGTTTTAACCAGGCAGATGTGTTACAAACGGAATGACATATACAATAAGTGATGAAATGAACACATACTTATTTCTCTACTTAAGTTAAACATTGTCTACAAATATCATTATAATCTACTGAGAAATTTAAAATAAGTTGAGATTGAACTAGGTTACTGACTTATAGTACAGTAATGTATGCAAACCCATTATTTTACCTGTATCTTAAAATTCGTTATTCGTCCAACTAATTTTGAAAATTTAGTCTACTACTTGAATAAAAATATGTTGGAAGGCAGGTGGTGGGTTCGATTCTCACCGGAGGCATTAGTAAGGATTTGATAACTGGGCTGTGTATTTCTTCGGATTTGATGTT